>NC_030382.2:52374922-52681172 GCF_001625215.2 Daucus carota subsp. sativus
CAAATTTTAATGAGAGAGATGAAACAAAATATATGTCTCTGGAAGTAGATGGTTTGTTTGCTTGTTTTGAGAAATCATTTCTTGTCTGGTCACAACTCCCATGTATATGTTATAGGAATGCCGAATGCAAATCCGAAGCAACCTGCAAACAGGAATGAAATACTACCAAATAAACAAAGTGTGCCAAATTGTTAACATTTGCTTGGTGTTGCATTGAGACTGATGAATTGGCTGCTCAGCAGGCATGAGATCTTGGTATAAATAAGTGTGTAGCTGAGCTGGAAAGTTGAACCTGAGCGACGTTCATAAACATGTTGGCCTCTAAACAGTATTCTATCAACACAAGCTGCATGTTCAGCTTTGTACACTGTTTACAATTAACTAGGTCACGTATTTAAGATATCATTTTATAATTGAACTTCTGGAAAAAGAAATTTAGATGTGAAACCAGAAAAAGAATTAAGAATGACTACAAAAAGATGATGGTAAAATATTTACAACGTATCAAAAATATTGGTCCCTAAACTATCAATAAATTATCTGTCACAGACTAATTAACATATATGTATACTGCACAATAATTTATATTTTGTGAAATAATTATTGATTGTCCACGTCACTATATAAATCTTGAGAAAACTCTGCACCTCAGGCCCGTCAACCTCGCATATAATAAGATTTAACAACTGTATTAAATATATAAACTTGTAAACGACTTAAACTGTGAGATCTGCAAAATTGTTCCTTTTTTCCCCTTTTCCCCCTAAACGTGTACAAACAGATGAATTCACAAGTACCTGAAAATGAAAGTGAAAATGACTACCTGAAAACGTTTAATGAATGTTCTTGCACTTAAACAATAACATACTATACTAAATGCTATACACCTATGTACACTGTAATTACATGACAATGTCCTCACAGGTTCTTGTTTGGTGAAAAATAATGAGTAATACTAGAACCTCGTCTCATTGTATTATTAGCTCGCTTTTGAGGTCGGAGCCAAGCACGAACTTCTTCTTGAATTTCCCGGGGTAACTCATCAACCACATTGGGATCAATCTCATCAATCTTATAGATGCAATCAACTCGACTTTGGTCAGCACCACGATGCAAACTTCTGATTCCACCGCTTTCTGAAGGCACTGTGCCATCAGCCTTGCCTTTAAACAGTACGAATTAGCTATTTAGTCTTCTAACAGAATAATGTATAGGTAAGCTGAAAATTGACAGATTTAAACACAGGCATGAGTTTTAATCTTATTATCACCTGAACATGAGGACTCTGTTGTTTCTTGCATATCATTCACACTCTCTTCCTTCGGCTCCTGAAAACAGTTCTTCGTTTGAAAAAATTGCAGAATTGAAGATGTTCCCTGCTGCATAGAGTGACTACCAAGCTAAGAATTTATATATTAAATAATGGAAAATGCAAAATGGAGACAGAAGCTACAGCAAGCTATTACATTGATTAAACTATAAATTTATATACCTATATATTATGAATTTGATTTATATATTAAAAGGCGGATTTTTGCCAAAAATTTACAGCACTCAATTTCACCATATTTTTCAAGGGATAAAAGAATGCTGTAGATATTCAATATTGCTGTTTTAATGTTGAATTCTGCTCAATTGAACAAAGCAGGCCCTTATTTTCAGCACTGAATCCCATTTCAGTGAATATTTAGTGAACTCGAGCTTTAAATTGTTTGGCTGATTGATGTTTTGGGTTGAGAGTAATTTTCCAAAGGTTCATGTTATATGTCCACGTGCATAAACATGGAGGTCTAAGTTGTCATTAGCTTATTACATAAGGGTAAAAGAGTAGGGGTCCCGTCAAAATGTTGAAACCAGTATATTAAGCACCAATGAGAAAACCAATCATTATAAACCTTTTCTTTCAATGCCTTCCCTTTCTGGTCTCGTGACCTGTTCCCACCCGCAGCATCTTTAATTACGGCATCTTCCCCAACAGAGTCTAGTTGTGGCTCATTTTTCTTCACTGAAAAATATAATAAGATCTCATATAAAAGTGATATAGTTATTATACAAGACAAAGGGGAAAAATGCTGAATATATAAAGAGGAACAGCAAACCTGGGGTTGATAATGATGAAATTTCTCTAGAGAAGTTAGTTTGTGCCTGCAGATGAAAAACAGGTTAAGTTCTAGTTACAGACCTCTGAATACACATATTCCGTACCCTTAAAAAGGCAGGATGATGGTAAACAACAATCAAATTCAATTACTGGAGGATTATGTGCATCAAAATAATCAAATTTCATAAAGTGACTGGGTTGGTCAGATTGTTTTATAGGTTGGTTAGATCGTGGTCTCTGTTGTATCAAGATCATTTTTATTAGATATATGACCACACTCACATAACCACCATGTCTTTGACAAGTTGTCAACCCTCAACCTCTCATAAAAGAGATGAAATTCATACCACTGGCCTAAGAGCCGTTTGATCAAGATGAAATTTTGTAAAAAGCCTAAACTAGACTTAAAAGTTTATTAGAACTACATTGCTTGACAAATCTATATATACAATTGAAAAGAGTCACCTTTGGGGTAATAAAAAGTGACCAAAAATCGGGGATTTTGAGGATATATATCAGTTTCAGAAGTAGACAATAAACAATCCTTCAGTTCACTTACATAATGGGAGAACACTCGATTTACCAGGTGCAGCAAGTATGGTGATAGGCACCTGGTGTTTACTTAGCAAGTTGGGTAATTGAAGCCCTAACTCGTGAAGATTCTTGTTTATAAAACTTTATTAACTCATATTGGTTCTAGAGCCAATATATGAGCAAACATTACACATTACACAATTACAGCAAAAGAGTACATGACAAAGCTGATCATCGACTTGATATGGTAGAGGATTACATATTACCATAAATATATAACTTAATATAAAAGGCGGGACTCAGTTCTGGTTAGCAATTATAAATAGGTTTCGACAAAAAAAAACAATTATAAATAGGTGGGAAACATTTGAATAGCAAGAACACAAGCCTTGTCTTCAAACATTCTACTTTCATCTTCCAAGTGGGTTTGCATCAAAGTATTCATCTTTGTTCCATCCTCGTGACATTCTGTTTGTGGCTCTTGCAGATGTTTCATTAAATAGCTTTCACTTCCTAGATGAGTCCGAAAATTTCATATATTCTATCAAATGTAGCCGTAATAGCTGAAACAAAAGTTCTTTGCAAAGTACGGACCAGCACAAGTACCCGAGGTTGATAACGTTGCAGCTTCAAAAATTTCCTTGTCATTAAACTCTTTGGTTGAAGAGCATGATTGATCTTGAGTATGGAAGTATTTCATAATTGAACAGGTGCCCTGCACAAAACATTTAAAACACAGTAAACACTCAATATTATACTTATATCAACATTGGTAAAGAAGGAACTAGTGTCTTAATATTAATAATCACTCTAGCAGCAATAATGCGAGTAAGGAGATCATGGTACCACAGATATTAAACAAAGTAGGATTGAGCTTACAGATGGTATATCAACTATTTTACTAGCCGAAAGAGAAAGATTAGTTATTCCCCATCCGCTGCACCCATTTCCATAAGCCTTACTACTTGAACTGAGATATTCACGTAACCCGGCCTGAAACAGATTCAAGGCATCTTCTAGAATCTTGGTAGTCCCATATCTCAATGGACATGACTTCGAAGGAAACTTTTTCTGTGACTGAGACTCAGTTGCCTGCAACCAACATATGATCAGCACAAGTAGCAAGTCTTCAATTTTTCTGATTAGTAACTCAAGTCAACAGTGCCTGTTGTCCAAACCAGTTGTCTAGACAGTGTAAATTTATTCTTTGCTCTCAAATTTAAAGTAAACTGATAGCAACATTGTTTAATGGGCAAGAATGAGGTGTTAAGGCAGAATTCAATCTCACCAAAAAAAAAAAAAAAAAAAAAGAGTGGGCAACCTTGTGAGCACTAGCATGTAGTGTTAGTGTCTGGGCGATCCTTTTGTTCTGTTCCAAGTCTACTTCAAGCCGCTCAGCAAGTTCTTCAGAAAATTTACTGAGCCACCGTTCGATCTGAAGGAAAAATAGTAGTGTCATTAGAGTAGACAGAAAATTGATATTGAATCTCAAGGGGGGAAACATGAATGTGCGGCAACTGTTATGTCACTTGAAACTTACAAACTGTAAACGCAGCGAGAAATACAAATCGACAAAAAACTTCAAAAATTAGCTACATCACTGGGATATATAATAATTAAAAGCTAGCTAAACAAGCCAAAAGACAGCAAAAAAGATCTGATAGTATATACTATGCATTAGGTCGATAGAAGTATAAGAAGGAATATGTAAATACAGCTCAGTAAATATCCAATTTTCACATTTAAATTAAGTAATATAAGTCTGGTTAGAATTTAAATTTAACAATCAAAACAAATCAACTTTGAACCTCCTCTTAGTTTATATACAAGATCAAAAAGTTAATTACAAGGTAATGAGTGAGTCAGGGCAAAGAATACAAGAATAACCACAAAAGAGAAGACTTACCGCAGCAATTGTTTTCAGACAATTAAGTCCAGGAAATGTTTTCCCGGTACCATGACTCTTAGGAAGAACACGACTCTCAACCTCATCGCCATTAATCCCTCGTGCAATGTTCCATAACCAAGTACTGGTGTGCATGTAAAAGGTAGAATATATATGAGTGCAAAATTAATTTAATGAATCATAGATGACACGCAATTGGAAATAAATATAAAGACTAGTTTTAAAGAAGCCGGATATTGAGCTAAAATTATAACATTCTCTAACAAGAATTTTATTATATCCTTGTGCAGAAAAGCTTAAATGATTTAAAGTAATAAACATTATTATGTAATGTGTAACCATGAAAAAGAAAAAATAGAAAGAAAACATCACGCCAGCGAAGGTATTTCTGTTTACCATATATGTTAGCTAACTTCTTCAAAACCTGAGTGAAATCTTATTTGCAGAGCAGTTTCTGTTATAGCCTGAGCAATTTTTATTAAAGTTGCATGCTCTATGTCTATCAGGGATGGAAACATAACTCAAATCGCTATAAGAATAACTGTTTTGCTCCAAAAATAACATCACCCCAACTTTATCACCTAAAAATAAACATATAATAGCATATAAAGATTACACTATCAAAACTGAATAAACATGATGCACTAATGAAGACGTGCACAGGTCAAGTCAACCACCATGTTTTACAATAATAGGATAATCACCCGGTATTTATTCCATATCTTTCTTGTAGTCTTCCCTCCGAAAATTGTAACAAGTCCCCGACAGTATTGACACCAAGATCATCTTGCAAAGAACAGCCAAGCTTCCCACCAAGCTGTTTCCTGCAATAATTATTTAGACACTAGATAATGAATCACCTTGCAGAAGACCATACAAGAAGCATGTGTTATCCTACATGGAGGGAAATGAGACAATAGCTTTTACGAGAAAAATAATTGCTTTAAAGACAAGTTCAAACTCAAATTAAACATAACCAGAACCAGATAACAACTTCAAGCCACTACCTCCATCCCGAGTAAGTGGTCTATTTTAGTCAATTGTTCATTTTAGTCATGCAAATTTTATATACTGTATAACTTCCCGAAACTTTGTAAATGTTTCTCAAGAAACTGAACTTTTCGTGGAAAACTTTCTAGACTTTAAGTAGTAGTAGGGACAGGTTGCAAATACCTCACCCTCCCATGCCCTAATTTTGAGTGAGACATAATTTGTACTTTTGGTTTCTTTGGTTTTAAGGTTTCCTTTCCAATTTTTAAAGCTAGGTCGATATGAGGAAAATAGTCCAAACACACCAACTTTTAGGGGACAGAAGAAGTATATAGCAAGAATAAATATCAAGAACATAAGCAATCACTTACATTTTCCTTATGGGAAGCGGTTCCAGCAAAGACTTTATGGACACAAAAGGGACAACAGTTTGCTGTGCAGGTTTATTCATACCACTTGCAAGTTTTGCTAGCATCTGCAACATATATAACACATAAGCTACACGCTATCCATTTTAAGGGGGGGAACAAAATTATCAGTGTGCATTGAAGATAATAATAATAAAGATAACCAATACCCCGTCCTACTTTGTTATGAGCGATTCCTGCAGAACATGAAAACTGAGTTTCTTTTAATACTTGCATCCTTAGTTCTGCAACGATAAAAGCCCCACAGGCTAATAACTTATCACGGCGATCAGCATTGCTCCGGCAAATCCACTCTCTGACAGCTTGCCTAACATCACTGGGCTCCTTTACGGAAAACGATTACCGTAATTAGATTTTAAATAAAATAAATTTCCCTTTCAATTATACAATGAGAGGACTATAATAGCAACGATATTTGATGAAATGCGGTGATATTAGCTGGCAATGTGAGATATTAAAGATATGGCATGTCCCACTAAGGCTAAAAAAATGGGACTTTCATGAGTTTTAAATGTTTTCAATACAAGTCTATTAAATAGTTTTGGATCATTTTTCTATACAAGTCTATTTAAACTCATTATCCTATAGAACAACCTCTTCCTTGCAAGAACTTTGGTATTTCATTTGTTTTTGGGTAGAATTTAACATAAGTTGATGAGTCCGAAAACCATAAAATGAAATATAAATAGACAGAATGCACACACAATCTTCCCGTCATAACTTAAAGATTAGCGGGGAGAAATGCTTCATGAGTAGGATATGACGAATATAAGCATTAGACTATTAGTTAACATGTTAAGAGATCCTAAATCTCTTTCCAGAGATATTTCTGCACGTAAAAGTATTAGCTATTTCTATAGCATTACTGTCCTTAAGTCCTTTAGGGGGTCGAGAGCTTTTTAGAAAGCAAGGTTGGTGTCTGATACAGTTAGATCGTCAGAAGGAAAAAAGAGAAGATGCTTCTCAATATAATAAATAATGAGGGGAACCAAGAGCTGACTCAAATTAAATACCAAAAGGGAAAGATTTCTCTTACAAGTAGAAAAGCAATTACACGACCCATGAACATTTCCTTGGATTCTACTTGTGTTTTTAGTTTAGGTGGTTGGTGTGTGGTACTATGGGTATCATTAAGTTGCCCAACATCCCTCCTCTCCTATAAACGTTAGAACCACATAGCAGTACATGATCCTTATTTCATTACAGGAAAAACTTAGGCCTGCTCAATAAAAGTTGCAACCTCGCAAAAATATTATTAAGGACGCTAAATATGTTGACATAAGGCAACACCATGAGATTCAATAGACTTCTGTAGCAGGATGAAAAATGAAATTGCAAGATCCTTACAGCACTAATCCCCAAAACATGAGATTTAATAACTTCATCATCAATCACTTCAAGGCTCTCAGGAGGAGTTTCTGACAACATTTTCTCAGCAGCGTCGGTTAGGTCAAGATATACTTCATCTATCGAAGCACGCTCACATCTACCTTTCCTTGAAAGAATAGCCACCACCTGCAATAGAAACAGTTGGTTACAGGGATGAGGGAGACAAAAACTTTGGGAAGCCTCAAGCAAGGAGATTATGACTCCCTTCAACCTCTGAACCTGCATTTCTGTATATACTTAGGTCCGCTTTACCACGGGCAACTGGTACACGGACAAGCTGAATTTCTGGACAGACACTCTTGGCTTCGTCCCCCCTCATTGATCTAATACCATGACATCGACATTTTTCAGCATCGATTACAAAAAATCAGTTTTCCTTCATTACAAGCGAACATTATTTACCTCTTAACTCCAAAACTACGAGCCTCATAGCTAACAGCAATCAGTCCCCCACCTTTCCAAGCATTATACTGTACGACAGCAGTAGGATGTCCTCTTAACTCAGGTTGTTTACGTTGCTCCACTACAAAATTTATATAAAAACAAATAGATGAATTACTCCGACCGGGACAGCCGCACATACATAAATATCAATCACAATTTCATGTCCACAGAGAGAACTTATAGATTACGATATTCTAGTAAATAAAATCTGAATTAAACATATAAACACAATTCTTTTGGAACTTGACAACAAAGGGCCAAATACTAGACAACTACGTTTCTAATGCAAATAACAACTCAACATCTTGCAGTAATTAACATAAATAACAATTATATTCCCGATATAGGAAAGAGGGAGGGATGGAGCGAGAGGGAGATGGAGCGAGACCTTGAACGTAAAAGCAATCCATGTCAACATGAGCAATGACACGAGAATCGGAAGACTCAGGCCTCGCCACTGGCATCTTCTTCCCCAACTATTCGCTTCTGGTTTCCCTCCAATTCTGTATCACTAATATAAACCCTAACTGGTAAACTAGTTGTTGAAAAAAAATATAAAATACGTGTATTTCAGAAATCTTTGCAAATAAATTCGACAAACGGCTTCAAAATCTCCAGGTCTCGTTCATTTTTATACGATCTTTTTAATACTCACATTATAATACTTTTTTAATAATTTTATATTTCATATTTTATTTTCAAAATTTCTTAAACAAAACATTAATTATTAAATATTTAAATTAAAATATTAAATTTTATTTTGCGAACAAAATTTGTTAAAAAATATAAATTATACTTAAAAAGACATGAAAATTTATACCCTGTCATTCCTAAATTACTCTTCTCCTTTTTTGAAAAAAGTCCAGCAATAGAAAACCATCCCTTTATAATTATGAGGGGTCTTGTTCCTGACAAGTGATTGTCAGGGAACGTTTATTTAACATACTGTGTCCCAGCCGTTGGATCATCAATCGAACGATTGGGATATAAGAAAAAAAAATTAACTGTCCGCGCTTTTTTTTCGCGGATACTACGGCTTCCGCGCTTTTTTACGCGGATACAGCGGGGGTTTATAAAATAGCGGAGGTGTGGAGTGCTTGAGATCGCACTTTGAATTGAAAGGAGGCCGGCCGGTGTTGTAGCGGCAGTAAAGCTTTGCCGGCGGTGTTGCAGCAAGGGAGGAGATTGGAGATGGGTTATTGATGACGAGTGATTGGGTTGTAGAGGCGGAGTACGGAGACAGCAGCCCGACGAGTTGCCGTCGCCGGAAGGCTGAGGGTAAGTATAGATGGGGGTGTAGTTGATGAAGACTTGCAGGGGTTGAATTGAAGAAAAGAATCGAGGACCAGTGATTAGGTTATGGTGACTGCTGTGATTATAGAACGAGAGAGAGAGGCTGGAGAGAGGTTTCGGAGCAAGGGAGATGAATTGTTGTGGTGGGCTTCTGGGATGTCCGCGTATATTAACCGCGGTGTGTCCGCGTAAAAAGCCGCGGAAGACATGGTATCCGCTAAAAAAAAGCGCGGACAGTTAAAAAATTTTATTTCTATCCCAGCCGTTGGATCGTCGATCCAACGACTGAGGTACTGTTTGGGGTTGCTGTTGCAGACAGCAACAGCAGCTTTTTGCTGAAAAACAGGTGAAAAACTGTTTGGTAAATCTAAAAGTAGCTTTTCCGAACAGCAGCTTTTAGCTGAAAAGCTGCTGTTAGAAAAAGCAGGTTCTCCCATGCTTTTGGAAAAAGCCGCTTTTCAGCTTTTGCAGAATGCTGTTATAAATTTCATTATAAAACCTCACCACAAACATTATTATTTTTATATTATAACTCAAAATAAATAAATATCAAAAAATTACCAAACAGTTATCTGATTTCTTCAACAGCACTTATTTTACCAGCACTTTTTCTGACAGCACAACAATTTTTAACAGCACTCCCAAACAGACCCTGAGACTCTGTGTGTTAAATAAACGTTCCCTGACAATCGATTGTCAGGGACCAGGACCCAAACCCAATTATAAGTCTGCAATTACCTCCTTAAACAGCATCAAACACTTCTAAAATTACCTCCTCAACCAGCATCAAACACTTCTAAACGCTAAACAGTTTTCAAAATTACATGTACTAATAAAAGCTCCATCATAATTTGTAATTAGTTGAAAGTTTAAAAAGTTAAAACTTGTATCATTAACGTATATTAACACCATAAATAATTATAAATAGATGTATAGTTTATAAAAATAAATTTGAAGTCAAATAGAAAATTTATATAAATAACTGAATGATACAATATAAATAAAATTCTTTTTCTAAAATGTGAAAAATATGATTTATAATTAATTAAAAAGTAAAATACTAAATTTACCACTTATAACATATATTAATATTAAAAAATTTTATAAATAATGATAAAAATATATGTTATTTCTAATACCCATTTATAATATATAAATGAATATTATAAATTTAATTTCTAAAAGAAATATTAATAACGTAATAATATTTTATCGAATTTCAATCCATTATCATATAATTTACATATATATAATAATATATCGACATTGAAAATAAAATTATAAATGTAATTTCTTAAATTATTTTATAAAAGTAATTATAAATAATTATATAAATAAATATATCTATTCGTATTTTTTCAATAGTAAGTTTTTAACATATTCTACGGTGTTGGCGGGGTGCAGTGTATTTGTGTATTACCTCTCAACATTCTTTTATTTTTTTATGGGACTGTCTGCACCCATGATCAGTGTCGGATACATAAAATTTGTTCATCGAAAAATAGGGTTTTATTAGGATTTGCAGTTTTGAGAGTCGACTTCCAAAATTCTAGCCATCACTTCTACGCTCAATAAAACCAAGATCTAATCCTTTTGCGTGAATTCTTGTTGAGTACTTTGTTATCAAGGTTGTGCCCATCTTTTTGGGATGTTTGTATTTGTTTTGATGTTTTTGTGTGCCTTGTTATGGGTTTTGGTAACGTTTTCAAGAAGGTGTTATATGATATTTTGGGTGATCCGTATGGCTTGTATCAAATATGACATGGTGGTAAATATTGCAAAAGCTCACCATTCACGACATAATATTGTTCATGTTTTGGGGTCATTTTTTATCCAATATCAGTGGGTGTAACTGATAATTCTGAACATTGGGCTACAGATGCTGCTGCTTATGTGAAAGTCGATTGTGATGCTACTATGTTCATAACTGATGTAGGTTGGATTGTTCCAGATTTGATTGTAATTCTTTTTGGTTCAAAGAATTTAAATATTCAACTTGTCAAACAATCTGAAAACAAAGCAGCTATATGTTTAGCTCGTTTTTTGTTTCTTAATCAGGTTGTAATTGACAGTTCGAGGGTTTGTCTCGGCTGGGTTTCAGTTATTTATTAAATTTTTCGCATTTCGTCAAAAAATTATGGTTAGTTTTAATTTGGGTTATTGATATAAATATACAGAGTTCATATTTCATATAAAATATGTGTAAAATTTCCTACACAATTAGGTATATCATATTTTCTTTCCAAACACTGACTGTTAGTATTTAGGAGTTTCCTTGATGATGCAGAGCAATGACTTCCACTATCAAATTTTGGCTGATCATGAATTTGAATTTATAAGCAAATTAAAATTTATAAATAATTAAAATGTTTGAAAAATAAATAAAAATAACGAATAAAAATAGCTCGACCTTAACCTTACTTTCAGAATATGTATACATGGCGTGGGTGCAATGTATTTGTCCATACTGTCAACATTGACTCCTATGATTCTTCTCGATAATGCACGGCAATGACCTCCACTACCAATTTTATTCAATAGAATGCGCCGGCCTTATTTTATAATCAAAATCAATATTAATATTAATAGGGTGTATTGGAATAAGATTTTAATGAATTCTCTTTAATTTGTGATTTTGTACGAATTATTAATAAAATATCACATAATTTATAAGATTTGACTGTTTCAAAATCCAATGAATTTTGGTGAGATTTCAAAAAACTTAAAATACACTTAATAATGCCACAAAATCCATCATTTTATTAAATTCAAAAAAAATCCACCAGCATTTGAATACCATCAAATTTTAATAAATTCTAAACAATTTTTTGAATACCATCAGATTTTAAACAATCTCAATTGAATACCACCAGATTTTATAGTAATAATTTAAAATCGCAACAGATTTTGTAGTAATAATTTAAAATCGCAATTGAATACCTCAAAATTTTATAATGGAATTCAAACAATCTCAATCGAATACCGAATACCTTCGAATTTCATATCCAATACACAGGTTTACAGACATTTTTCCCCCTCATAATTGTATATTTTAAGTATCATACCCGGAGTTAATAAGAGGCCGGACTTAGAAAGAAATTATATATTTTTAAGTAAATAGGGGATATCAGTAGAATTTGAAGAAAAAACTACCACCACCCCAGATCATCTTCAAATTACTTTAGAGATTATAATAACTGGATCTTAATATATATCTAATTTATGAATTTTAATAAATTATATATTTCTCTGATTTTATGTATATTCTAGATATATACGATAAAATTGATACAAAATTTTAGAATTTAAACATAATATTTCAATATCTCATAAATTATGCTGACGTTTTAAAAAACATAAAATACAGTAAATAATTTCACAAAATTTATTATTTTACGAATTTTTAAAAAATCTTTAAAATTTGGATATTATGAAATTTAATAGATTTTAACTAATCTCAATTGAATATAATCAAAATTTAAAATACAATTTAATATCTTAATCAAATACCATCATATTTTATAACAAAATTTAAATCTTGATTAAATATTTAAAATCTGAATTAAATGCATCAGAATTTCATTAATACAAAAAAATCTTCCAAAATCCTAATTAAATACCGTACATTCTTGCCGGATTCCACAGGCTGTATATATATATCTGATATTCAGCCATTGACGCACACCCATATTGACTGGCAGGCCTTCCAGCCACAATGAAGAAAACTGCAAACATCGTCTTCATCGCCGCTCCGACCATCGGAAACCTCGTCCCCGCAGTCGAGTTCGCAACTCAGTTAACCAACACATACCCATGTCTTAAAGCCACGGTACTAGTCATCACCATGTCTACTCGCCCACTCATCGACACCTTCGTTGACTCACGCGCCAACGTCAACGCCGGAAATGTCTCCTTCGTTTACCTCCCTCCCACAGAGCCGCCATCTCCAGACCAATATAATAGCTTCGTAGGCTTCATGTCTCTGTCGATCGAGAAACAGAAAACGCACGTGAAGAATGCACTCGTGGATCTCATGCAGACTCGATCCGAGCCAACGAACTCAGTTGTCCCCCTGGCCGGATTATTTGTTGACATGTTTTGTACGTCGATGATCGATGTAGCTAATGAAGTCGGAGTGAATTCTTATGTGTATTTTGCATCTCCGGCTTCATTTTTAGGCTTCATGCTGCACCTTCCAGTATTAACTAAATTAAGTGCTGAGTTGGATGACTCGGATGCTGAGTTGAGGATCCCGGGTTTTGTCAAGCCTGTTCCTGTATCGGTGTTGCCTACTTTCTTTCTCACAAGAAATAAGGATGATGGTTGCTCTTGGTTTGAGTATAACGCAACCAAATACAAAGAAGCGAAGGGTATTATAGTAAACACGTTCAAGGAATTGGAGAATCATGCTCTGGATTCTGTCTCTGCTGTGTTAGGTATCAGCCCATTACAAGGTAACATGGACTTTGGTGATCCAAAATATATAAGGATAATAATTGTATGTTTAGACAATTATTATAAGATATGTCTTGGTCACAAAGATAGAATACCTAGTTGGAATTGGATTCTGATTTGAGTTGGAAATCAAAATTGGATTAGGACTATGTGTAGCTGTTTTAGAATTAGATTCTGATTTGTCTAGTTTGAGATGGCTATATATACATAGTCATATTGTGTTTGATAGGTGTGCTCAAGATGTAGACTTAGGTATCGCTCGAGGGCGGATACTTGAGTAGTAGGCTTGAGTATAATTTTGGTTGATTGTATTATTGATAACGGTTTTGATTAATAATACAAGTTGGGACGTGGGTTTTCCACGTCAAATATATTGTTGTGTGTTTGCTTTGCATTAGAAGATTGATCTCGTATTTTTATCCCTAACAAGTGGTATCAGAGCCAGGTTAGGATCGTGATTGATGGGGTTGAGGATAAATTTGGGATTCAATCGAGAATGTAGAGTATGGTGAATTTTGTTAGCAGGAAGAGACAAAGTTATGTGCGGTTTGACGGTTGACTTGCACCATGGATCAATCATGACGGACTCAATATGGAAGAAGATTGGATGGTTCTTCTAGAGGCCGGAGGATTGTGAAAGCAAGGATCGGGTGACTCATGGATGGAAGAGCACTCGGGGTTGATGCACGTGATTTTGTAGATGGATAAAGTTTGGAAGAACGAGAAGCGGAGATTCTTGTTCGAGGGGAGGCATTGGCGGATGGACGCCGGTGTCTTCATCGTGATTGTTGATTGTATTGGGCTGAAGGGGAGGATTGTTAGGTATCAGCCCATTACAAGGTAACATGGACTTTGGTGATCCAAAATATATAAGGATAATAATTGTATGTTTAGACAATTATTATAAGATATGTCTTGGTCACAAAGATAGAATACCTAGTTGGAATTGGATTCTGATTTGAGTTGGAAATCAAAATTGGATTAGGACTATGTGTAGCTGTTTTAGAATTAGATTCTGATTTGTCTAGTTTGAGATGGCTATATATACATAGTCATATTGTGTTTGATAGGTGTGCTCAAGATGTAGACTTAGGTATCGCTCGAGGGCGGATACTTGAGTAGTAGGCTTGAGTATAATTTTGGTTGATTGTATTATTGATAACGGTTTTGATTAATAATACAAGTTGGGACGTGGGTTTTCCACGTCAAATATATTGTTGTGTGTTTGCTTTGCATTAGAAGATTGATCTCGTATTTTTATCCCTAACATGCTGTGTTTAGTGACTTGCCACCGGTTTACCCGGTCGGTCCGGTTGTTGATCGTCGCGGACCGGCTGGATGGAAAGTCAACGAGGATCATGAGGTAGTCAGAAAATGGCTTGATCAACAACCGGAAGCGTCGGTAGTTTTTCTATGTTTTGGTAGTATGGGGAGTTTGAAACCGGCCCAGGTCAAAGAGATTGCGCATGGGCTAGAGCAATCCGGGCACCGGTTCTTGTGGTCACTGCGAGAACCGGCCAAGGGTAAATTGGACCTTCCAGGGAATTATACGAATCCTGACGCGGTATTGCCAGATGGGTTTAATGATCGGACGGCAGGGATTGGATTGGTATGTGGTTGGGTGCCACAAGTGATGGTATTAGGCCACAATGCAGTGGGAGGGTTTGTGTCACATTGTGGGTGGAACTCAATATTAGAGAGCTTATGGCACGGGGTGCCAATTGCAACATGGCCTATTTATGCAGAGCAGCAGCTGAATGCATTTGAAATGGTGAAAGAGTTTAAATTTAAATTATATTGTGAATATTTTTCTAGTATCAATGCAATTTTATAACATAACGTTATATCAAATATTCCAATTTTTATTGTGACAACTATATCTCCATCCTTTTGTCATTTTATATTTAAACCAAATTACAACATTTTTTTAGGACACATGAAATAGACAGTTTTGTTGGTTCCAACACAAATATGGTCCCATATTAAATAAAATGGAGTCCCGTTTTCAGTATCCCAATGCTCTGAGTTGGGACTTTATTAGATGCCGGCCTTATCTTTTAAATAAAATACATAAAATAAAGTATAAATAACATATTTTTAACTCACAGGTGCATATGCATTCTTTTAGTATTCATTTTAAAGAATATATAAAATTTAATTTTATAAACTATTTTAAAAAAATTCTCTTATATAAATATTTAAATAATAAAATTTTGTTTAGAAAAAAAAACTACATTTTCCAGTAGTGTGTCAAACCTTGCTTTAAGGTACCTAGACTAGGAGGAATTATTAAAATGTTAACTAAAAAGTGTATTCAACTTATGTTATGATGAATTTTAATGAATTGTATTCATTTTAATGTTATGCAGATCATAGATTAATAATCGTGAATTTTTAGAATTTAAGCAGAATATTTGTGACTTAAATATCTTAATTAATGGGAAATTTTCACAAAATTCATGATTTTGTAAAGTTAAAATAAAATCATTTAAAATTTTGATCGAATACCAACAAAATTTTAACACAATCTAAATTCTTGATTGAATACCAATAACATAATTTAAATTTTTAATAATATATGTTTAGATTTTTTTTAAAATCCGAAATGAATGCTCCGGATTCCATAAATAAAAACAATCTATAAAATCCACATTGAATTCAGATTACTATAAAATTATATTATTTTAAAAATAAATAATTATATATGCACACATTTGGTATTGAATTATGTACGCACACTCATATTGACTTGCTACAGAATGAAGAAATCTGCAAACCTTGTTTTCATCGCCGCTCCTACAATCGGAAACCTTGTTCCTGTAGTCGAGTTCGCCACTCAGTTGACCCACACTTACCCATCTCTCACAGCCACCGTCCTAGTCATCACCATGAATCGCCCACTCGTAGACACCTTCGTGGACTCACGCTCCACCGTCAACTCCGGAAATGTCTCCTTCATTCATCTCCCCTCGTTAGACCCGCCCTCACCTGACCAATACCAGACGAGCGTAGGTTTCATGTCTCTTTTAATAGATTCTCAAAAACCACACGTCAAGAAAGCACTCGTCGATCTCATGCACACTCAGTCGGAGAGGACTGACTCAGTTGTCCCCCTCGCGGGATTATTTGTTGATATGTTTTGTACGGCGATGATTGATGTAGCTAATGAACTCGGTGTGAAAAGTTATGTATACTTCGCTTCTCCGGCTTCTTTTTTGGGCTTTATGTTGCACCTTCCAGTATTGACACGATTAAGTACTGAGTTGGATGACTCGGATGCTGAGTTGAGGATCCCGGGTTTTGTCAAGCCTGTTCCTGTATCGGTGTTGCCTACTTTTTTTCTTACAAGAAATAAGGATGATGGTTGCTCTTGGTTTGAGTATAACGCAAGAAAATACAAAGAAGCAAAGGGTATTATAGTAAACACGTTTAAGGAATTGGAGAATCATGCTCTGGATTCTGTTTCTTCTGAGTTTAGTGACTTGCCACCGGTTTACCCGGTCGGTCCGGTTGTTGATCGTCGCGGGCCGGCTGGTTGGAAGTTCAACCCGGCTCATGAGAAGGTCAGAATGTGGCTTGATGAACAGCCTGAGGCATCAGTAGTTTTTTTATGTTTTGGAAGTATGGGGAGTTTGAAACCGGCCCAGGTTAAAGAGATTGCGCATGGGCTAGAGGAATCCGGGCACCGGTTCTTGTGGTCGCTACGAGAACCGGGTAAGAGTAAATTAGACCTTCCAGGGAATTATACGAATCCTGACGCGGTATTGCCAGATGGGTTTATTGATCGGACGGCAGGGATTGGATTGGTATGTGGTTGGGTGCCACAAGTGATGGTATTAGGCCACAATGCAGTGGGAGGGTTTGTGTCACATTGTGGTTGGAACTCAATATTGGAGAGCTTGTGGCACGGGGTGCCGATTGCAACATGGCCTCTATATGCAGAGCAACAGCTGAATGCATTTGAAATGGTGAGTGAGTTGAAGCTAAGTATAGAGATAAGGCTGGACTATAGAGGAGGTGAGAATGATTTAGTATGTAAAGAAGAGGTGGCCAAAGGAGTGAGGAGTTTGATGGAATTAAGTGATCCTGCTCAGGAGTTGAGAGAAAAAGTCAAGAGAATGAGTCAGGTGAGCAAGAATGCTGTGATGGAGAATGGTTCATCATTTGTTGCTTTGGCTCGATTGGTTCACCAACTCTTGCCTGATATCTAGGACCATGTGATTGGTATTTTGTTCCTGTCATACTGTATTATGAGAAGCGTCTTGCATGTTATCCTCTCTTTTGGTACCTACCAGGATTACGAGGATTTTAGTTTTTGCATGTCATGTTTCACATATAAAGACTTGTTGCTTATCCTTGATTTTTGGTATTGGAAATGTACCTGAAGCTGGAAGTTAGTGGAACTTTATGCTAATTTCTGAAGTTAAATTATATGCATCTGAAGTATAATTAAACAAATTGTAGACTTATCAGAAAGTTTCTCCGTTATACTTTACTGATAACCTGATATCATCTCCCAGGGAAAATGTTGTAAAAGATTACTGTGGTGACTGATGCACCATTGAGTGATCAGATATTTTAATCCAGAATGTCTTTTGGTAGCTTTGATAATAATACGTTTTAAAAATAAATTCACAAGAAGAGAAACAATGCAGGTAAATGCAAAGGAACATTGAGTTTTTTTTTTAAACAAAAGGAACATTGAGTTTGAAATCATAGTTTTGCAGGCTTTTTTAGGCCACCAAACCGTCGAGTATCTGTAATTATCATCTTGGAGTAGATCTTAGCAGTCCCTTGTCAAATGAGGCACTCTGAAACTACAGTAATTGGTATGAAGGCTCAAGATGCAAAGCAGGTAGGGTGAAAGTTCTAGACGAGAAAGAAATCAACTCTAATACAATTCCAACTATTCAGTTCAGGGCGACATGGGTTATGGGTAAGACGTATAAGAATGATAATTCTTCACTTGAATTTTAAAATTTGAATAGCATATATAAAATTTTAATTCACAAAATAAAAATATTTAATATTTCTTACCTGTCATTAAAAAAAATGACCCGAAACAAAATGGAGTTGTGTGACCAGGACATTAAAATAAATAATACTCCTTCCATTTAACATCAAGATTAATAACAATATTCTCTCCACCCGAAATTTTAAGTTCGCTGATTTTGAATTATTTTTATTTTTATTTTAAAACAAAAATTTAAGTATGAATAAATTAATAAAATAGACAATTAATATCATTTAAAATGTGTACGAAAATCAATTGTCTCGTGAAGGAGTATTATTGGACTTTGTGATGCGTGTGCCTCTTGTATTGATTCAAACACTACTTTACCATAAACCCTTTGTTTTCATTTCCTTGAATCATATTCTCCAGGGTTTCAATGGATTTCAAAAGAGGGGATGTGGTGGAGATCATGGGCACCGAAGAAGGATTTGAGGGCTCTTATTTCGAGGCAATTCTGATTTCCAAGGTTTCCAACGATCACTACATTGTTCAGTACAATACTCTGATGAATGATGATAAGTCTGGGCCCGCAAGGGCATTTGTCTCCGGAAAAGACATACAACCGGTGCCGGAGGAGATCATGCCGGAAAAAGGGTTCTTTTTGAATGACAGGGTTGATGTTTATTACCGTGAGGGGTGGTGGGTTGGAAAAATAACCGAGAAACTCGAGAACGAGTACCGGGTTTGGTTTGAGCATACAGGGGATGAGGGTGTGTACTCAACCACTCAGACTCAGATGCGACTTCATCGGGATTGGATTAACGGTAAATGGGTTTGATTTATCCTTGATTTCTAGAATATTATGTGCTAATTTTGTCGTTATTATCATTCTTGGACTCTATCAGACTCCCCGGATGTTATGTGTGTGAAGGAGGTTTAGTGTTGAATGTGTGCTGTTACCATATTAATCTTTGATTTTGTTTCAATCCAGAATGTGCGCGTTAAGGTAGTGATTAAGTAAAGTACTGGCATGTATTTTTCATTTTTGCAAAACATTGAATTTGTAAATTAAGAGATCACGAGGGTATCAGGTTATCAAAACATCATCAGGCTATCAGCTTAATGACTGTCGCAACTGTTTCCATGTCTACTTCATCTTAAAACACTCCATCATAAAATTAAGAGATCTATGTGAAGAGGTTGAAGAAATCTGACCGAATGTCAAATGACATGAGTGACCTGATCAAATGAAATGAAAGATATCATTGGCCGCTTAGAAAATAATTTTAGAAGGGTGTATTCGATTGAGATTTTAATGGATTGTTTTTAGTCTATGAATTGTATGTGTTTTGATTTTGTGCGGATTTTTGATAAAATGTCGCACAGTTGATAGGATTTAAGCACAATGATTCAAAATCCTATTGATTTTGATGGGATTTCAAAAAATTTAAAATACACTGAAAAATGCCACAAAATCTATCATTTTATGAAGTCCAAAAAAATCCATCAGCATTTGAATACCATCATATTCTAATGAATTTTAAATAATCTCAATTGAATACCATGAATATCATCGGATTTTGTAGCATAATTTAAAATCCCAATTGAATACCTTAAGATTTTAATGGATTTCAAACCCTCGGATTTCACGAATGAAAAAAATGCTTTAAAATCCCAATCCAATACACCCTGTTAATGTCTGGTATAGAAATTGTTAAATTCGAACTGCACCTTTGAGATAAAATCAAAATTATCAAATATCTGAACAATTAAATATAAATAACCTTTACATTATAAAATCTTGAATCTTGAATAAAATAAATATTTTAATAAAAATAAAAGTTTCGACTAAAATTTAATCATATACAAACATTGTTTTGCAATTGAAGGGTCTTTGGAAAGTTTTAATACCCTTAAACTTTACCAGGACTAACTTATTCAAAACTTGGCAATTAGTTGAACTGCTTCATTGTCCTTCTCCTATCTTGACGACAACACTGAAGATTGTAATTACGTTAACTTGCTCTGTCAAGGGGTAATTTAGAGAAGTAAATTTCACCATAATTAAGCAGAAATGGCCCTTTGAGTCTTTGACCGTAAACCATGATATCTATGAACTACGAATTGTAACCACAGAGCCTGATTTATCACCAGTAATCTATCCGTATCATCAGGCCCCCTCCTTCCTTATTGGACCCTAACATAAATCGCAACGTTTGAACTACTACTACAAAAGCTCACATATTAAGAAAACACAGAGCAGACCACAATCTTAATAATACTTTAAAATTATTTGATCATGTCACACCATTTAACCAACTTGAACATATTTTACACGATTTGATAACCAAACCCTCCAAATACTTGGAGGACAGTAAATATAACATATAGATTGTGTGAGCCGAGTCAACATTTCCCAAGAACCAAAGCCAGATCTATTGTTTTTATCTAGAGGAAGACCTTAGCATAGATCCGGGTCATCTCCAATGTCTGTAAACATATGTCTAATGATGAAACTAAACTGCATGGAATCCATTACTTTCAACAAGTAAAGAATTACTTGAGCAAAATGTCAAGACTATTGATATCCTTAAAGTAAAAAGTTGGTCATTGCTTGCTTCCTTTTCGTCTGTCTAAGATAGAAATTACAGAAACAACAATTCATACAAGTCTTTATAAACCAACGCAATGTAACATCATAAGAGAGCCCATTTGGGACACTCAAAATGATCTTTCATTTCGTGTGACCCAATAATATCATACTGCATCACCCTTCACATCTTCATGTCCTATATATAATATATCTGCACCCACAAGCATATAACAGATATCACCATTCTTCAAGAAACCATTTCTTTTGATTTTAACCTCAGCCCTTTTCTTTACATGTCCTCAATTTCCTCTGTTATACTATACAGGTTCTAAAATGATGGGAAGGGCTCCGATATTACCGTCGAAGATTATTTGGCTGCTGAGTTATGTCATAACCATTCATGCATTCCATGATATTCCATCACCGGCACATCATATTTCGGCAGGACACTACCGCGAAAACACACGAAAAATGCACCTAGACAAGGTCACATTTTCTCAACATGATTCCACATTTCGGCCACCCAGTCCTATTAGACGACCATCACTGACTACTCCTACAACAGCTCTATTGAAAACCACTCCATCAACCTCAGTAAGTACAGTACTAAGGTCACAAACGCGCACACACGCACACACATGAATAAGTCAGTAACACTTATAAGTTGTGATGATATATAGGATACAAGTGGCGTAGCAGGCGCGCGAGAGTATCACGTGATAACATACGGGGCAGATCCAACGGGGAAAAATGATAGTACAGATGCAATTCTTGGAGCAATAGCAGATGCAGTGCAAGGACCAGGCCACGGGGAGCTGATGAAAGGAATTTTGAATTTAGGCGGTGTTAGGATAAATCTTGACGGCGGAATTTACAAAATTAGTCGCCCCTTGCGCCTACCCGTCGCTGGCCGGGGTAACCTAGTGGTAAATTTACTCAATTTTTACCTTTTCAGCAATTCATTTTTCCAAGTGTCAACATTTGTGTGCATGATCAACTTCCTGGTCCTTGATCCTCCTTGCCTCTGTTTTTGGCAATGACTTCCACTATCAAAGTTTCCTTGATGATGCAGAGCAATGACTTCCACTATCAAATTTTGGCTGATCATGAATTTGAATTTATAAGCAAATTAAAATTTATAAATAATTAAAATGTTTGAAAAATAAATAAAAATAACGAATAAAAATAGCTCGACCTTAACCTTACTTTCAGAATATGTATACATGGCGTGGGTGCAATGTATTTGTCCATACTGTCAACATTGACTCCTATGATTCTTCTCGATAATGCACGGCAATGACCTCCACTACCAATTTTATTCAATAGAATGCGCCGGCCTTATTTTATAATCAAAATCAATATTAATATTAATAGGGTGTATTGGAATAAGATTTTAATGAATTCTCTTTAATTTGTGATTTTGTACGAATTATTAATAAAATGTCACATAATTTATAAGATTTGACTGTTTCAAAATCCAATGAATTTTGGTGAGATTTCAAAAAACTTAAAATACACTTAATAATGCCACAAAATCCATCATTTTATTAAATTCAAAAAAAATCCACCAGCATTTGAATACCATCAAATTTTAATAAATTTTAAACAATTTTTTGAATACCATCAGATTTTAAACAATCTCAATTGAATACCACCAGATTTTATAGTAATAATTTAAAATCGCAACAGATTTTGTAGTAATAATTTAAAATCGCAATTGAATACCTCAAAATTTTATAATGGAATTCAAACAATCTCAATCGAATACCGAATACCTTCGAATTTCATATCCAATACACAGGTTTACAGACATTTTTCCCCCTCATAATTGTATATTTTAAGTATCATACCCGGAGTTAATAAGAGGCCGGACTTAGAAAGAAATTATATATTTTTAAGTAAATAGGGGATATCAGTAGAATTTGAAGAAAAAACTACCACCACCCCAGATCATCTTCAAATTACTTTAGAGATTATAATAACTGGATCTTAATATATATCTAATTTATGAATTTTAATAAATTATATATTTCTCTGATTTTATGTATATTCTAGATATATACGATAAAATTGATACAAAATTTTAGAATTTAAACATAATATTTCAATATCTCATAAATTATGCTGACGTTTTAAAAAACATAAAATACAGTAAATAATTTCACAAAATTTATTATTTTACGAATTTTTAAAAAATCTTTAAAATTTGGATATTATGAAATTTAATAGATTTTAACTAATCTCAATTGAATATAATCAAAATTTAAAATACAATTTAATATCTTAATCAAATACCATCATATTTTATAACAAAATTTAAATCTTGATTAAATATTTAAAATCTGAATTAAATGCATCAGAATTTCATTAATACAAAAAAATCTTCCAAAATCCTAATTAAATACCGTACATTCTTGCCGGATTCCACAGGCTGTATATATATATCTGATATTCAGCCATTGACGCACACCCATATTGACTGGCAGGCCTTCCAGCCACAATGAAGAAAACTGCAAACATCGTCTTCATCGCCGCTCCGACCATCGGAAACCTCGTCCCCGCAGTCGAGTTCGCAACTCAGTTAACCAACACATACCCATGTCTTAAAGCCACGGTACTAGTCATCACCATGTCTACTCGCCCACTCATCGACACCTTCGTTGACTCACGCGCCAACGTCAACGCCGGAAATGTCTCCTTCGTTTACCTCCCTCCCACAGAGCCGCCATCTCCAGACCAATATAATAGCTTCGTAGGCTTCATGTCTCTGTCGATCGAGAAACAGAAAACGCACGTGAAGAATGCACTCGTGGATCTCATGCAGACTCGATCCGAGCCAACGAACTCAGTTGTCCCCCTGGCCGGATTATTTGTTGACATGTTTTGTACGTCGATGATCGATGTAGCTAATGAAGTCGGAGTGAATTCTTATGTGTATTTTGCATCTCCGGCTTCATTTTTAGGCTTCATGCTGCACCTTCCAGTATTAACTAAATTAAGTGCTGAGTTGGATGACTCGGATGCTGAGTTGAGGATCCCGGGTTTTGTCAAGCCTGTTCCTGTATCGGTGTTGCCTACTTTCTTTCTCACAAGAAATAAGGATGATGGTTGCTCTTGGTTTGAGTATAACGCAACCAAATACAAAGAAGCGAAGGGTATTATAGTAAACACGTTCAAGGAATTGGAGAATCATGCTCTGGATTCTGTCTCTGCTGTGTTAGGTATCAGCCCATTACAAGGTAACATGGACTTTGGTGATCCAAAATATATAAGGATAATAATTGTATGTTTAGACAATTATTATAAGATATGTCTTGGTCACAAAGATAGAATACCTAGTTGGAATTGGATTCTGATTTGAGTTGGAAATCAAAATTGGATTAGGACTATGTGTAGCTGTTTTAGAATTAGATTCTGATTTGTCTAGTTTGAGATGGCTATATATACATAGTCATATTGTGTTTGATAGGTGTGCTCAAGATGTAGACTTAGGTATCGCTCGAGGGCGGATACTTGAGTAGTAGGCTTGAGTATAATTTTGGTTGATTGTATTATTGATAACGGTTTTGATTAATAATACAAGTTGGGACGTGGGTTTTCCACGTCAAATATATTGTTGTGTGTTTGCTTTGCATTAGAAGATTGATCTCGTATTTTTATCCCTAACATGCTGTGTTTAGTGACTTGCCACCGGTTTACCCGGTCGGTCCGGTTGTTGATCGTCGCGGACCGGCTGGATGGAAAGTCAACGAGGATCATGAGGTAGTCAGAAAATGGCTTGATCAACAACCGGAAGCGTCGGTAGTTTTTCTATGTTTTGGTAGTATGGGGAGTTTGAAACCGGCCCAGGTCAAAGAGATTGCGCATGGGCTAGAGCAATCCGGGCACCGGTTCTTGTGGTCACTGCGAGAACCGGCCAAGGGTAAATTGGACCTTCCAGGGAATTATACGAATCCTGACGCGGTATTGCCAGATGGGTTTATTGATCGGACGGCAGGGATTGGATTGGTATGTGGTTGGGTGCCACAAGTGATGGTATTAGGCCACAATGCAGTGGGAGGGTTTGTGTCACATTGTGGGTGGAACTCAATTTTGGAGAGCTTATGGCACGGGGTGCCAATTGCAACATGGCCTATTTATGCAGAGCAGCAGCTGAATGCATTTGAAATGGTGAAAGAGTTGAAGCTAAGTATGGAGATAAGGCTGGACTATAGAGGAGGTGAGAATGATTTAGTATGTAAAGAAGAGGTGGCCAAAGGAGTGAGGAGTTTGATGGAATTAAGTGATCCTGCTCAGGAGTTGAGAGAAAAGGTCAAGAGAATGAGTCAGGTGAGCAAGAATGCTGTGATGGAGAATGGCTCGTCATTTGTTGCTTTGGCTCGATTGGTTCACCAACTGCTGCCTGATATCTAGGACCATGTGATTGGCATTTTGTTGCCTTGTTTATGTCATGAAGTTGTTTCGTGTGCTCTATTGGATTTGTAATTGATATTTTTACAAGGTTTGTAAAACTTGCAACTTGTGTAGCTTTTAGGCTAACAAATAGTAATCACAATGATTTGTTACTGATAACTCGATCATTTTTTCTCCAGGGCCGGGTTGCCAATTTTTTTATGTGGATTGTTTCGCTGGAGATGAGCTTATCTACAAAATAGTGTTCATGACAAACGGATTGAGAAGATGCAAATTTAAAGAGAAGGGCTATTGCTAGCGTGAGGCGTTTGTGTCTAAAATTAGAAAGTAGTTAAAAGAAGGTAGACTAATTCAATAAGATATCAAGCCCACGAGAGATTGGGAAAAAGTTCTGAGATTTCCCATCTCAGATTGTAAGGGTCCAAGTGGCACTTGCTCGCCTATCTTTGATTCTACTGGCCGCATGCTTCTGAATCACCAGCCCGACATTTTTTTCATGATTATCAACTCAACCATGTACACATATTTAAGCCGGTCTATCAGCAATTGGCTAATGCTGAAAACTTTGAAATTATGTTTGTTTTATGTTCATGACGCCTTAACCACTTGGAGTGATGCAAGTGAAGAATTATTCTGGGAAAATTTCATTGACATATATGCCTTGGTTGGCACTCCCTTATAAAGACCCAAAGTCTAAGTATTTGCGCTGGATTTTCGACTTACCCATTGACATGTGCGGGCATTTGCCAGATCCTAGTTTTGTGATTGTTGGACCTCTGAGGAAAATTCTTTGAGCCTTACGGCTTTGACATCTTAAATATTTTTGGTGCATCAGCACATCCTTTCACCCGCAAGAGAGCTGCTGAGTTGGACGCTGCAATGCTGCATTGGTAAGGAATATAAGGCTTGTTGGTTATTCTTGATTTTTGGTATTGGAAATGTATCTTTTGCTCATAAAATGCTGAAGCTGGAAGTTAGTGGAACTTTATGCTAATTTTGAAGTTAATTATATGCATCTGAAGTATAATTAAACAAATTATAGACATATCAGAAAGATCTCCCAGGGAAAATGTTGTAAAATATTACTGTGGTGCCTGATGCACCATTGAGTGATCAGATATTTTAATCCAGAATGTCTTTTGGTAGCTTTGATACTTTGAAAAATAAATTCACAAGAAGAGAAACAATGCAGGTAATTGCAAAGGGGCCTTTTAAGTCTACTAAATTGAGAATCTGTAATTGTCATATTGTAGATCTTAACAGTTCTTGTCACAAGACTGAAACTAATTGGTATAAAGACTCAAGATGCAAAGCAGGTAGTGTGAAGGTTCTAGACGAGAAAGAAATCATCAGAACTAATGAGTGCGACATGGGTAAGACGTAAGAATGAAAATTTTCACTTAATTTTAAAATTTGAGTAGCATATATATAATTTTTGCTTAGAAAAAAAAAAGCATATATATAATTTTAGTTCACAAAATAAAATAGTTAATAGTTACTAAAAATGACGCCCAAAAGAATGGAGTTGATAAAATATACTCCTTCCATTTAACATCAAGATTAATAACAATACTCTCTCTATCCGAAATTTGAAATTTGATAAGTTCGCTAATTTTGAATTATTTTCTATTTTCATTTTTAAAAAAAAATTAATATGAAATTTAATTTAAAATTTTCTAAAATAAATAAAGAAATAGACGGTAAATATCATTTAAAATGTGTAACGAAAATCAATTGTCTCGGGAAGGAGTATTAGTGGACTTTGATGCGTGTGCCTCTTGTATTCAAACACTACGCTGCTACTCCCTCCGTGATAAGAAAGAGAAAGAAAAGTAGATAAAGTAGTGGGACTATTAATATTTAAATGATAGATTTGGAAAAGCAGATGAAGTTAGTGGGTAAGTGATATTTTTATATTATAAAAATTTATTATTTTAGGAAAATTTTGAAATGTATAGAATTGAATGGGACATCCCGAAGGAAAATGTATAGAAATCAGGGGACGGAGCTAGTATAACACTTTGTTTTCCGTTTTTTTGAATCATATTCTCCAGGGTTTCAATGGATTTCAAAAGAGGGGATGTGGTGGAGATCATGGGCACCGAAGAAGGATTTGAGGGCTCTTATTTCGAGGCAATTCTGATTTCAAAGGTTTCCAACAATGACTACATTGTTCAGTACAATACTCTGATGAATGATGATAAGTCTGGGCCCGCAAGGGCCTTTGTCTCCGGAAAAGACATACAACCGGTGCCAGAGGAGATCATGCCGGAAAAAGGGTTCTCTTTAAATGACAGGGTTGATGTTTATTACCGTGAGGGGTGGTGGGTTGGAAAAATAACCGAGAAACTCGAGAACGAGTACCGGGTTTGGTTTGAGCATACAGGGGATGAGGGTGTGTACTCACCCACTCACACTCAGATGCGACTTCATCGGGATTGGATTAACGGTAAATGGGTTTGATTTATCCTTGTATTATGTACTAATTTTGTCGTTATTGTCTTTCTTGGACTCTATCAGACTTCCCGGATATTATGTGTGTGAAGGACGTTTAGGGTTGAATGTGTGCTGTTACCATATTAATCTTTGATTTTGTTTCGATCCAGAATGTGCGCGTTAAGGTAGTGATTAGTAAAGTACTGGCATGTATTTTTCATTTCTGCAAAACATTGAATTTGTAAATTAAGAGATCACAAGGGTATCAGGTTATCAAAACATCATCGGGCTATCAGCATAATGACTGTCGCAACTGTTTCCATGTCCACTTCATCTTAAAACTCTCCATCATAAAATTAAGAGATCTATGTGAAGAGGTCGAAGAAATCTGACCGAATGTCAAATGACATGAGTGACCTGATGAAATGAAATGAAAGATATCGTTGGCCGCTTAGAAAATAATTTTAGAAGGGTGTATTCGATTGGGATTTTAATGGATTGTTTTTAGTCTATGAATTGTATGTGTTTTGATTTTGTGCGGATTTTTGATAAAATGTCGCACAGTTGATAGGATTTAAGCACAATGATTCAAAATCCTATTGATTTTGATGAGATTTCATAAAATACACTGAAAAATGCCACAAAATCCATCATTTTATGAAGTCCAAAAAAATCCATCAGCATTTGAATACCATCATATTCTAATGGATTTTAAATAATCCCAATTGAATACTATGAATATCATCGGATTTTGTAGCATAATTTAAAATCCCAATTGAATACCTTAAGATTTTAATGGATTTCAAACAATCCCAATCGAATACCTTCGGATTTCACGAATGAAAAAAAATGTTTTAAAATCCCAATCCAATACACCCCTGTTAATGTCTGGTATAGAAATTGTTAAATTCGAACTGCACCTTTGAGATAAAATCAAAATTATCAAATATCTGAACAATTAAATATAAATAACCTTTACATTATAAAATCTTGAATCTTGAATAAAATAAATATTTTAATAAAAATAAAAGTTTCGACTAAAATTTAATCATATACAAACATTGTTTTGCAATTGAAGGGTCTTTGGAAAGTTTTAATACCCTTAAACTTTACCAGGACTAACTTATTCAAAACTTGGCAATTAGTTGAACTGCTTCATTGTCCTTCTCCTATCTTGATGACAACAATGAAGATTGTAATCACGTTAACTTGCTCTGTCAAGGGGTAATTTAGAGAAGTAAATTTCACCATAATTAAGCAGAAATGGCCCTTTGAGTCTTTGACCGTAAACCATGATATCTATGAACTACGAATTGTAACCACAGAGCCTGATTTATCACCAGTAATCTATCCGTATCATCAGGCCCCCTCCTTCCTTATTGGACCCTAACATAAATCGCAACGTTTGAACTACTACTACAAAAGCTCACATATTAAGAAAACACAGAGCAGACCACAATCTTAATAATACTTTAAAATTATTTGATCATGTCACACCATTTAACCAACTTGAACATATTTTACACGATTTGATAACCAAACCCTCCAAATACTTGGAGGACAGTAAATATAACATATAGAATGTGTGACCCGAGTCAAAATTTCCCAAGAACCAAAGCCTCGTCTATTGTTTTTATCTAGAGGAAGACCTTACATAGATCCGGGTCATCTCCAATGTCTGTAAACATATGTATATTGATGAAACTGCATATTACAATCCATTACTTTCAACAAGTAAAGAATTACTTGACCAAAATGTCAAAACTATTGATATCCTTAAAGTAAAAAGTTGGTCATTGCTTGCTTCCTTTTCGTCTGTCTAAGATAGAAATTACAGAAACAACAATTCATACAAGTCTTTATAAACCAACGCAATGTAACATCATAAGAGAGCCCATTTGGGACACTCAAAATGATCTTTCATTTCGTGTGACCCAATAATATCATACTGCATCACCCTTCACATCTTCATGTCCTATATATAATATATCTGCACCCACAAGCATATAACAGATATCACCATTCTTCAAGAAACCATTTCTTTTGATTTTAACCTCAGCCCTTTTCTTTACATGTCCTCAATTTCCTCTGTTATACTATACAGGTTCTAAAATGATGGGAAGGGCTCCGATATTACCGTCGAAGATTATTTGGTTGCTGAGTTATGTCATAACCATTCATGCATTCCATGATATTCTATCACCGGCACATCATATTTCGGCAGGACACTACCGCGAAAACACACGAAAAATGCACCTAGACAAGGTCACATTTTCTCAACATGATTCCACATTTCGGCCACCCAGTCCTATTAGACGACCATCACTGGCTACTCCTACAACAGCTCTATTGAAAACCACTCCATCAACCTCAGTAAGTACAGTACTAAGGTCACAAACGCGCACACACGCATACACATGAATAAGTCAGTAACACTTATAAGTTGTGATGATATATAGGATACAAGTGGCGTAGCAGGCGCGCGAGAGTATCACGTGATAACATACGGGGCAGATCCAACGGGGAAAAATGATAGTACAGATGCAATTCTTGGAGCAATAGCAGATGCAGTGCAAGGACCAGGCCACGGGGAGCTGATGAAAGGAATTTTGAATTTAGGCGGTGTGAGGATAAATCTTGACGGTGGAATATACAAAATTAGTCGCCCCTTACGCCTACCCGTCGCTGGCCGGGGTAACCTAGTGGTAAATTTACTCGCTCTCAATTTTTACCTTTTCAACATTTCAATTTTCCAAGTGTCAACATTTGTGTGCATGATCAACTTCCTGGTCCTTGATCCTGCTTGCCTGTGTTTTTTCTTCTTTCTGGTTCCTACTTTGTTTGGTAAGCTACTATGAACCATAACATGTGAATTGTCTATATTCGAAATATGATTTAATTGACGACTACACGAGGCGTAAATAGTAGGGTTGTTAAGAATCTGGTAGAATTTTGTTTAAAGATGACAAATGGCATACCATAACCATAACCATAACAATACCTAATTGCTATTTTGTGAATATAGGTTCTTTCGTTCCTTTCTTGATGTTTCAGCACAAAATAAGATGAAATTGAACATCTTTATGGTCGACAATGTATATAGTAAAAGATAGAAAGCCATGGGCGTGGTAGGCACCGGTAGCATGTTAGCTAGAGCGGATGGAAAAATATGACCACAAGGACTAGAAACAGAGTAATATGTTGAATACACAGACATTGACAAATGTTATTCTCATTCAGACAATTCTAACAGACTTTTTAAGTATATGATTTCAATATGTGTATTATATAATTACAGACTTCAGTCATGTGGGGAGTAATATTTAGAGAGGAAAATATCCTCAGCTCGTGCTTCTCTACTTGCTATAATTCTCCCTTAGCTTCCATTACTTTTCTACACCTGCTGCTTGTTTTTTCTCCGTACTGTGGTTGATTTTGATGGACTACTAACATTCAAAGTTAACCAAGTCAAGGAACATCATGATTCTTCTAATACCACTTTTGTCCGGAGAAATTGAATGAAATATGATTAATACTTCTAAGAAAATTTTGGAAAATTGAATGGATTTTAGGAAGTTAGCATTTTACCGTACTTTTAGCTAATCCTTATTTTTAATGGAAATTAATAGATACACGGAGGAACTTTAAAGGCTTCAGATGACTTTCCAAAAGACGGTTATCTGATTGATCTATCTGCTTCATCTAAGCTCGAGTACATCTATGAATTCGTAACACTGAGAGACCTACTCCTAGACTCCAATTACAGAGGTGGAGCAATTCAAGTCGTGGACTCACTTAGAACTAGCATTGACAACTGCTACATCACGCATTTCACCACCACTGGTATAAATGTACAAGGTGGACACGAGACATACATTCGTAATTGCTATCTAGGACAACACATAACTGCTGGTGCCGATCCTGGGGAGAGAGATTTCTCAGGAACAGCAATAATCCTGAACGGCAACGACAATGCAGTCACAGATGTCGTAATTTTCTCAGCTGCCACTGGCATTGTCATCGAAGGCCAGGCTAATACACTTTCCGGGGTACATTGTTACAATAAGGCCACAGGCTTTGGCGGTGTGGGGGTTTATTTAAAAGTGCCTGGTTTAACACAAACACGAATTGTGAATTGCTATCTGGATTACACTGGCATCGTCGCAGAAGATCCCGTGCAACTCCACATTTCCAGTAGTTTTTTTCTCGGAGACGCGTTTATTCTACTCAGGTCCGTTAATGGAATTGCAAACGGAATAAATATTGTGGATAACATGTTCTCGGGGTCGGATAAGGATATCGATATCGTGCAATTGGATGAAAAAAGTTGCAAATTCAAGAATGTGAAACAAGTAATAGTTGACAGGAATAACGCCAAGGGAATGAATATGAAGTCAACAATTGCTCGTGGGACTGTGGAGGGAAATAACAGCTCCTGGATGGTTGATCTTAGTCGAGATTTGTTGTTTCCTAATCTTATAAGATCTGTTCAATATTCATTACAGCCCACCGGTGATCAGTTTCCGAATCACGCGTTACGCAGCGTGACAGATAATCGCGTTGTGATCACGACGGATGTGGTGGTTCCGGCCAGTGTTACTGTCACAGTGGATCAGTAAGCTCCTGGCTCGTGCCAACTGCAGTTTATGAATGCATTTCAAGATATCTAAGCAAGTTCTGATTTAATGTATATTTTTATGATAAATTTTGCAAAGCTGTTCTTATATAAATATATACGAATTTAAATGAGCATGTAGCCTTTTTCGACAATGAAATAATATATTTCATGTGCCTGAAACTTTGAACAGCAATCTGACATTAGTCTCTAGAAAACACAAGGTATTCGAAGTTATGTGCATGATCACGCAATTGTGGAAAAATTTACGAAATATATTCCTTCTTTGACTGCATTAGGAAGATAATTACTTGAGATTTAGCAATAATCATAAATAATTACTTAGACAACTCATACAAACACCAAAATATAAATATATTCATTGTTTATTGTGTAGCAACTGCTAGTGAAAAATGTGTTGAAGCATTTGAATGATTAAGTAACCAAAACAGATAGATTTGTGACTAATGTTGAACTAATCTTGTGTTTATGCGTTTAAGTAACTATTCATGCTGACGCATGTGGTGGTTAGTAGTTAGAATTGTTTGTTTAGAGTTGGTAAACCAATACAGTAAACCATGGTGGCTGAATTTTATACAACACCAAATACATTTGTACAAAAAAATTATATGTACTATTTGCAATATCATTTCTTTGTAAGCAACTTATGAACAGCGGCAAGTTCAATATCTTGAACTTCTTTTTCACAGGACAATTATGCATCTCAACAAAATCGGAACACAAATTAACAAAAGAATCGGATATTCAGGTCACAAAGTATTCGTTAAATATATATTTCAAGATTCGTCGAGTCTATATATCTATCATTAAATTGTTCTCATTCTACTTTATGGCATATAAAACCGATTTTTTGTATAAAAACACAATCCTTTTGTAGGTCATATACATTTTACAGATATGATATAACAAAAAACTTTTCTGTTAGGTAATGTAATTAGATATGCAGAACTTTTGCAGTTTAGTTTAATATACCATATTCTTAAATTTTAGACATCTGAGCAAACACGAGTAACACACTAAAATGGTGCCATGCTGGGCTTTTTGGAACGCTGAATGCAGGCTTTTTATGTGGTGCTTTGGGTTAAGGGTGTTAAATTATTTTTGTATTAGGACAAATTGGGTGCATAAACTGGTCAAGTCAAGTGACCCCCTTTACAACAGTGTTGAAATTGTGGAATACTTGATCAGACAAAAAGAATTATCCCGGGTTGTGTATATTATTAAAGCAAATATTTCTTAAATCTTTATATTTTTTTCTTTTACTTCTGAAATTATTAAGAATAAGTTGTTTTTTTGAAAAATTATTAAGAATAAGTTAAACAAATATTTCCCCACTTGAGTGTTTTTCTGTCTCTCTAGGAATATGTATTTTCTGTGCATAAAAGAACAGAATTTCTTAAACACACAGACAATTAACAGAAACAAATTACATATTTTCATGTTGGGTGAAGAAACAAACTTGAATCATTGTATCAATTCAATATTAAAATGAAGAGAATATGTTCATCGATCTAGAAAATAACAAAATAAATAAAATATGTTGTGCACGAGTTAAAGGCTAAAAGCAGGAGTTTAGACCAGGAAGACGAATCAAAAAGTTACCGCAAACAGTCAGCATAACATACCCGCAATTTTTGACAAGCTGGAAAATATGAATTTCTTCATTATTTTATTCAGAAAGTTTTGATTCCTCCCTCCTAGCTCTTTCTTAGATTTCAAGTGCACCAGCCAAGCCATGTACAGTCCTTTTATCATCTATAAATATGCACCAAAACTTGCATCATTCCATGCATTCAAACCACCAACACATATATTCTCATCTCAACTGCCTTGTTAAGCTTAATTCATAGTATAAGCTAGAAAACAATGAAAATGCAGCCTTTTGCATTTAGATCAGCTGCACTTCTGTTCTTAGTTATGTTTCTGTTTGTAAACGAAATATCATGTAATTTTCTCAAACAAAAGAAACTATATGAATTCGAAACCAAGCTTCTTCACAAAGCCTCAGAAGCAGCAGCTGCTCCAACGCCTTCAACCAGTCCTAAGGTAAATGACTAGCTACCTGGTTTAATTTATTTTTAATGTACACGAATGTTCGACATGCATGCATTTGTTTTTATACTGACTGGAGTTTTAAATGTTGGAATGTTTGACAGAGTTTTGGAAGAGTGTTTTATCCGATTGGGTACGGAGCTGACCCGACTGGGGTGCATGACAGCAGTGATGCAATACTCAAAACAATGGAGGCAGCCATAGCGAGTGAAAAACAAGGGCTGCAACTCATGCCGGGGATTACAGACATGGGGGGAGTTCTTATTGATTTACAAGGTGGTAGTTTCAAGATCAACAAGCCCATTAGGCTCCCTGCTTATACCGGCAATCTCGTGGTAATTTTATTACCTATATGCACTTTTCTTGATCCTTAAACCGTACGGCGCATGTTATTACAATGTTATGCATGATGCATAAGAAAACATGCTTTTTTCATAGAAAACAAATTTGTACTCTGTACATTGACTATGATTTCCCTGCACACGTGCATTTGTATCACCGAAGATAATGAACATGAAATCTTTATCTCAACACTGATGGATAATATTTGAAATTATCAGATGCAAGGAGGGACATTTCGCGCATCAGAGTCATTTCCAACTGATCGTCATTTAGTTGAACTATGGTCACCACACTCTGTCAAACTTGATGATCTAGAGGTGGCTAATCTGGATGGATTCTCGGACCAGAAAGTCCAAGCCAATGGGATCTACTATGAGGCCATCACTTTCAGAGACATTCTCTTCGATTCAGCTTTCCGAGGAGGGGGGATTTTTGTTGTTGATTCTGCTAGAATCCGAATTGTGGATTGCTTCTTTCTCCACTTTAAGACACAAGGCATTCAAGTGCAAAAAGGCCATGAAACTTTCATTTCAACTTGTTTTCTTGGTGAGCATCCGACTGTAGGGGGCGATAAAGGTGAAAGGAACTTTGAAGGCACGGCTATTGATCTTGCTAGCAACGACAATGCAGTCACTGATGTGGCTATTTTCTCAGCAGCCGTTGGAATTACATTGAGAGGACCTGCTAATATGATTACAGGTGTACATTGTTACAACAAAGCTACCTTTTTTGGCGGTGTTGGAATCTTGGTCAAGTCCGGACAGACTCGAATTGACAATTCTTACTTGGATTACAATTCCATAATCATTGAGGATCCTTCTCAAGTCCATGTCACTAATGGATTTTTCCTCGGAGAAGGAAATGTTGTTCTTAAAGCGATTAGAGGGAAGATATCTGGACTGACTATTGTTGATAACATGTTCACTGGAAATGCTAAAAGTTCCAAACCAACTATAAGCTTAGACGGGAAATTTACAGATATTGATCAAGTTGTGATTGCTCAGAACACGGTGAATGGAATGAGATTGAAATCCACGGTTGCAAAGATGGTTGTGGCTGCAAAAGGGAAAAAATGGACAGCGGATTTCTCATCACTCCTGGTGTTTCCTAATCAAATAAATCATGTCCAGTACTCGGTTTATCTTCCGGGATCTGCAGGAAAGATTGCAGGGCATGCCTTGACAAAGATCGCGGATAATGTTGTGGTTGTTGAAAGCGAGAAGGAGGTTACTGGCTTTATTTCTGTGGAAGTTGATCAGTATAATATGGCTGAGGAGAAGAATCTATTTATTTAAGCTGCAGGAAATCTTTTTATTCTTAGTCTCAGACAAGGGACATATGAGCAAAGACTCATGATGGTGTGGTGCATTGTTGGATGATTATTATTGTATGATCTAATTATAATGATTAATAACTAAATTGCAGTTCTCACTTTGGTTTCAACCTCTGATTCAGTATATATGCAGATGGCAAACTCATTGCTTCAACTATTCCAATGCATTCAATTTTATGAAAAACAATTATGGAAATATATCACAAATATAATAATATGTTAGTATATTTTTTTTTTTTGAAACATGTTAGTATATTTTTTGTTTGAGCAAAATATCATGTTATTGATTTTGAAGCACATTGTTGTATAAAAATTACTTCTACCCAAGTATACAATACAGCTTTCAATATGCATAACACGAACTTTGTTTTATAATACGAGAGTTATATTTTACAAATAAATTAATTTATTTATTTGCATTCTTAATTATTTGAACTATAAAAAACAATGAAGTGCAATTTTTATTACAATCATAAAACATTTTTCTTCAAATATTTGTACAAAGCCACAAATAGCAAATTAATTTTCTGAAGCTTGTGAAACAATTAATAAATAGTAGAAATATAATTTTTTCTTATTTTCATTCTTGTAGTGGAGTAATAAAAAGATGAAAGCGCCGATATTATTCTGAGATTGTAACGGAAAGAAAGGCAGAGAGAGCGTGAGAGAGATTGAGGGAGAGAAAGAGAGAGAGAGAGAGAGAGAGAGAGGGAGAGATGAGAGGAATATCAGGAATTCGTCGTCTCGTCAACACTAGAAATATCAGACAATTATCATCATCATCAATCCTCCCCAAAACCAAAACCCTAGCTTCATCATCATCATCATCATCATCACCTGCACTAAGAGCGTCTCCACAGTCTGTCACGCATCCCAGGCCCTCGTTTCACTTCCCCCCATTTTCCTACCGAAATTACAGCTCTTCTTCCGCAGGTCTTCTTTTTAATCACTATTTTATTACTGCTACTCTAGTGTAATTGATTAAATTTGTGTTATTCATACTCCTCTAATTTAATGATTTAGGGTTTTTCATATATTTGTTATTTTCGAATACTATCTGGATTTAGGGTTTTTCATATTTGTTATTTTCGAATACTATCTGCTTAGTACACCACACTCTTGCTGAACTTGTTTGATGCTCATCTGATTACTTAGTTGTATTTGGTTAATTGACATTATTACTTTAATCTCAGAGTTCGTAATGCAATGGACTTATATAATCGCCTTTTTCCCTTGTAAGCAATTTGGTTAAAGTTTCCACAAGGAAAATTATGTATTATGTTTTTTTTTTATCTGGATGGTTCAGCCTGTTTGATGATCGACAGAAGTTGTAAAACCGTGAATGACACTTATATTGAATAACTAAACAATCCCTAGTTTTTCTTTAAAGAAAAACGAGTATATTCTTCTTTCTTGTCCATATAGGTATCTTGGTTTGTAGTTGACATTTTAGTTCCATTTTATGAAGAAATGATGCCATGATATCGAGTCAATATCAGATTCAACTGTAAACAACACTCGGTTTTTTATATAATTATTATTTTTCCTGAAGGTTTCCAATTATTTCAGGTCCATCAAATATTGTAATGGTTGAATCTGAAGAGCAGTTTAATAGTTCGATGCGCAAGGTGAAAGGTGTGCGCACTTCTGTTGTAGTTTATAAATTTCTGTGAGCTGTTTCGATTCTTTAAATATTTTTAGTAGCTCAGACGCTAGTTGATTCTGTTTCCAGATAACTCACAGCCAGCAATATATTACTTCACTGCGGTCTGGTGTCCACCATGTAAGATTTTTAGTCATATTCAGTACAAGTTGTAGCTGGAATGGTCATGCCTTTTACTCCAGAAGGCTTCTTTCCATGACTTCTAATTTATTTATTTTCTGTCGATTATATTACATTTACTGCAGGTAAGTTGTTATCTCCTATTATTGGTCAATTGAGTGAGAAGTACCCTCATGTTACCACGTATAAGGTCGACATCGATCATGTATGAGCTACTTCTTACCTTCTGTCTATGGCAATACTACAAAGTCATCTTTTATATAATTACTCTTGATACATGTTTTGTTGGTTCTTTTTGCAGAAGGAACTTGGGAATGTGTTGAGCAAGCTAGATATCAACTCTGTGGTAATCTTATATGTTGTGACCTTAAGTTAATGAATTTTATTCTTAAATTGTTGATTATTTAAGTTCAACCAATCTAAAACTAGGTGTTATTAATTAGCAGAAGAAAATTAGTTTTTTTTAATGGATGTCTTGCATGAATGACTTTAAATGTTTGACTGATTGATGAACAAGCACCAAATCTTTAATGAACTATCTGTCTGCTGCAATAGGTCGTCTCATTAGGATTAGTAAAAATAGATAACGCCAATAGTAAATATTGAGACGATATCAACAATACACCGACAACCTAGAATTAGAGATTGTCCAATAATGAAATGTCAGCTGATTAACTTGGTGTTTTGCTTTACTGTTGCTATTGGCTCAATGCAGGGTAAAATTATCTATTTATGTATTATCATCATAGATATATAAATTGGGTAAATGAAGTTGCAAACCTCTTATTTAAATACCTGAAATCTTTTATGTAAGCCATTAAAATATAATGAAATCTAGAGGTGCAGTATTTAGAATACCTGAACACTTCACTAGTTCAATGTATATAATTAGTCTCATAAAGTTCTAGTATTTGTTATTAAACATACCATAATTTCTAACATCTCTAATTAGTTTTATACATATGATCGTTACCTGATAGAACTGTAATTTTAGGCTCCACGACGGATTTCAAAAAACAAAATCTGTTCCTCACCGTTTCGTTACACTTGTTTTGTTAGGACTTTGTTGGATTAGATCATTAGTTGAAATTGTTGTAGTGACCATGCGCGAAAAAGATACTTTACATGAGTATGGGATATACATTGGAGGCTGTTTATCTATTTGTGTTGCAATGTCTAATCTATCTACTTATATCTTGGGTCTAACATTTTGTGCCATATTTAATCCAAAATAAAGAGCCAAGAAACTGGCATTTATGCTCCTGTGACGGTTATATGTGATAATTAGTTATGTATGTATGTAGAGGTTTCCGGGCCTGAGGGTGTCCTTGGGGTGTTGCATAAGGTTAAAAAAATATCAGTACAAGCCTAGAGGTGTTTTCGTGAATGCAGGGTGGTAGTTGTCTTGTATTTACAAATTCACCCTTTGACTAGGCAGACCCCATGAGGACACCCTCTTGGCAGTTTTCTTATGTATATATTATAGTGTGCATTACAGCTAATACAAAAGGATATGAAGTGCATGGAGTAAAATAAAAACTTCGATACTTGTAAATTCATCAGGAAACTCAATTTTGTTGGACCCGTAAACTCTATTAGAAGGGTCCAACTCCAAGGGGAGTATGTTAGATGCTGAAAGAGATAAAATATTGGTGCTTTATTTTATCTGCAACCAATGAACTTTCAAGTGGGATCTTGGTTAGTCGTTTTCTCGTCTCTTTTATGGTGTCTGTCTCTGACAATTTTTGGCATGGATGTGAGGCGATCTGGTTGTCTTATGATCCTTTTATGCCCTACCGCCATATGAGAGGGTTGGCATCCTGTGGTGGATGCCACAACCATGGTAGACAAATATATTCTGAACACAGTGTTGTGAAATTTCTGCCTTGCATTAGTGTGCATGTCATTTGTGTATTATTTTATACACCTAATCATGATGTGTTGTCTACTACATGTAGACTTGACATGATAATTTTCTAATAATTTTCAATATGCACGTGACTTATTTGAGCTGACACTTAAAAATGAATTTGGCTGTAGCCGAGATTACATTTCTTCCATAATGGAGAAAAGGCCTCTGAAGTAGTTGGTGCTGATGTTGAGCGGATAAAGGATACGATGGAAAAGCTCTACAAGTGAAAATGCGTTGGGTTGCTGTGATTCTCCACCCGTGTGTGAATTGAGAAAATATTTTGTTCAATCTTTGATCAGAGTTGGTGATATGTCCCTCCAAGCAAATCGAAGTACTTTGATGCACTTCTAGACCTAAGTAAACGTTTTTTTCAAAGAATGTTGGCAACTATTGTGATCACAGATGCAGTATTTTGTCTTGTGTACCCTTTATAAATTAAAGTTTTATATTTTGAATATATTTGTACTAGCATATATGTTTTTGTTTTACAATTTTAGTTAAATGGAGTATAAATGGACTATTTGACTCTTTTATCAATGATTATGGAGTTTAAATAATGACAATGTTTTTAAAGAGATTATATACTTTTAGTTTATTACATGTAGTATGCTTTTAGTAATTACTAATGCACAAATAATACCACACATATAACTTTACTTTTAAAGGATGAGGCCATATCAGAAAGAAAATACAGACATCATATGCATACGATAATCGGAGACAATAGAAGGTAATATTATACTTAATTATTAGAATATAATATTATACTCAAATTGAATGCGAAAAATACAAATATTTGATTTAGTTTCCATGTCAATATAGGAATTTAGCTATTAGTACTTAGTTTTGATCATGTTTTTGTAAGAAATTGTACTAGTTAGGAAGGAATTTAATCATATTAAAGATTAGACAAATGATAAAAAAGATATTAATATTTGATTTATCAATTATCACCCATTTTAATATAGAAATTTAATAAATAATAATGCAGTTTAATCATAATAATATGTGACTATATTAGATAGAAGTATTTGATTTTATACTGTCATTGCATGCAATGTATATGGAAGACAATATTATCAAATATCACCTGTGTGACAATATTATCATGCATACTATATATACAGAAGAGAATAAGGTCAGGAGAAACATAAACTTTTCTTGAGCAAAAACTATTAAGCTCATGGCTCTTTCAATCTTTACGTTTTTGTTTATTTTACTTCAACTTTTCAACATTTTGTTGACATGCAATGCACTACCAAAATTCTCTGCAATTCTAATCTTTGGTGATTCTTTGTTGGACACAGGAAATAATAATTTTATCCCTTCTTTTGCGCAAGCAAACCATCCACCTTATGGTGTATCATTTCCTGGTGGCGTTGCCACGGGTAGATTTTCTGATGGCAAACTCATGTCGGATTTTCTGGCTGAAGCTCTAGGTATCAAGCAGTTGGTTCCTCCTTTCATGGACCCGAAATTGCCTCCATCAGAGCTCCCTACAGGTGTCTGTTTCGCATCAGCAGGAGCAGGCTATGATGACAAGACGAGTGCAACACAGGTTATTCCAGTGACAGAACAGTACCAAAAACATTTCAAGGATTATAAACAGAAGCTTATTGCAACCGTAGGAGACAAAAAAGCTGCAGATATTCTTCAGAATTCTTTCATGTTCTCTACTTCAGGAAGTAATGATATGGCCCTCAACTTCTATGCAAACCCACTGCAAGCTGGATCAATTGATCAATACCAAAACTTTTTGATAGGTAACATTGCAAAGTTTATAAAGGTTAGTTCTTCCTTAATACATCTCCATATAAGCAACTTTAAGTTGGTCTTGATAATAATACATGTGTAATTATGTATTTGGCAGTCATTATATGCTGATGGATGCCGGAACATGGCTATAGCCGGGCTTCCTCCCATTTGCGGGCCTCTTTCCGCTGGGGGAATACTGGGATGTGTTTTTGACAATAATTCAGATGCTAATGTGTATAACAGGAAGCTCCAAGCAATGTTAACTCAGTTGCAATCCTCACTTCCTGGGAGCAAACTCGTTTATGCTGATATTTTCACACCCTTGGTACAAATATCCTCCGATCCATTAAGCCATGGTACATTTTTCTTATATCTCGGTGTCAATTATAAATTGTCGGTGTCAATGATTTTATGTACTATTAGTTGCATATCTTTTTATTTTCATAACCAAATCTGAATCGGTGGCAGGTATATTATTCCCCATAAATTGCTGCGGAGAAGGATTTCCAACAATGGCAGCAACATGCAATGAATTTGTGCTAACTTGTCCGAACCCAGGAAGCTACATGCTGTGGGATTCAGTACATCCTACCCAAGCTGTGTATCGAGTCATGACTGATTTTCTTATTAAAAATGTTCTTTCTCAATTTTAATGAGCCACCATGATTCATAATAAGTTGCAGTGTACTAGTAGTCTAGCAACCTCATTTCACGTATTCAATGAGTCGTAAGTCTGTAATTATAATTTAAATCGTGGAATTAAGTTATTTATGAAAGCACTTCATTGTCACTGTAATTATAATTTAAATTGTGGAATTAAGTTAGTTATGAGAGCACTTCATTGTCACTGTTACTCTGGCCAATGTATGTTCTTTGTTGTTACTTCTGAAAAGCATAAAAAAAACATTTGATTGCATTTTTGTTTTATAATGACATTCGTACGAGACATAAATACGAATGAAATTTGCCATTCAGACTCTGTTCTACAATATTGTTTACTAAGATTTTGAATACAAGTTGCAGCATAATGTTAACTACTCGTAGTAAACCTTTGAAAAAGAAGGATCCAAAAGCACTATTGGGATGAGGGCTTTGATTTGAGTATAAAAACTTATACAGCTATAACAATATTATCCGGGTATTTTACAAAAAAAAAATAAACAATTGCCGACTCAAACCTTAATCATACGCATTGCCAAGTCAGAGAACATAGTAATGGAACTACAAAGAAAATCCTCTATTCAGCACTTTTATTGTGCGATTTATATTAGAAAAATGAAGAGAACACATACAGAAGTGGACTTTTGTTTTTACTTAACAATATGGTAACACTCCAACCAGTGGCTCCAAGCTAGCTAATTGCTGTTGCAAGAACCTGTAAACTGATTCTGTCGTCATGGCAGCTATTCTAATGACAACACCGCTTCCCTGTGAGAAAAGTGAAACAGAAAACAGAGTGGAAACCCAATAAATTTGATGACTGTGACAAGGATTTAAAGGACATTGATGCCACATTCGGCAAACAAAAAGGCAATCAAGGGCCACTAGCAAAGAGCAGTGAAGGCAAATTATATTTGAGATCAACTTTTTCCATTTTATAGTATAAACCTCTTATCAAGTATATTTTCTAAGCTCCTCTGTCTTCTGTACATCTGTCAAGTTTCAAAATTTGTAACTAAGAGACGCTTCTTGTTTTTGTCAAAAAAATTTAAATTTTATAACTTGGAAAAAATTCACCAACTTCATTTTTTACATAAGAAGAGACAGAATCTCAAATACAACAACTAAAGAAAGAGTATGAACTTGGTGTAGAGCTCACTTGAGCTATCACAAAGTATTTCATATGAACCAATCCAGTTTAAATAAATAATCATGAAAGATCAGGCAAACGTGAAGAGGCAGCCAAACTACTTGCTTGTAAATCTGACCAGTTCTGGAGCAAGATATATAATGTTAATAACAAGAGTTACTTGACAACTTACTGATCCATCATTAACTGTCTTATAAACCTCTCAAAACGTAATTAACATTAAGTACATATTCATTGTAAGATAAAAGTTAAAGTAACTAGTACTATTATATGCCAAAATATTTATTGAGACTCGAGCTAAAAGGATTTGTTTCACATCTATTTAAGTGATATGCCCTGTGACAGAATTAAGGAAAAGGCCATATGGGAGATCCTACAACTGTGCAACAACCAAAATAGATATCAAATGGAGTTACCTGAGGACCAAAGGGACTGCACGAAGCTAGGAAGCTTGGTTTGATTAAAGAGTGGCTTGTACTGGGAGCTGAGTATCTCCGTAAGCTAGTAGCGGGTAATTGAAGTTGCTCAGACATCATATTCTTGACATCTTCTTGAACTTTGGTTTGAACATGCTTCAACTTGGGCCTACAATCATGCAGCATCAGGTGATAAAAATCCACAATCTACCATTCTTATGTATTAACATTCATATAAAATGAGTTAGATGAAATAAATGTAAAGGAAGGAGAAAATATACCAACAGCCTACCCCAGGATTATGACCATCGCGAGTACTTGGTAGTCTTGTACGCGTTCAGCAATAGTAACAGTGCTTCCTTGCTCTAAAAGAACCTATAATTATTGGATATACGGATAAATAGACAAGAGATGAAAAAATCTGGCAGCCCATATCACTAGTAGAAAATGTGCAGATCAATATAGCTAGCCTCTTATCACTCCTAAAGTAGAACTAACCAGTGTGATTTCACATTAATTGGAAAAAGAAGTATGTCAAAATGATTAAATATAAAAAGGATATGCAACCAGGTTAATTAAGAAAATGGAAGAAGACTGAGCAAACAAAGGAGGGCTTATCGGATTTAAAATAAATGAAAGCAATGATCTGAATCAACCACAAAGAGATTTTTTGACTTGACCATGGGAATTTAACAAGGATGTTTAATGACACTAACTATGGTATATATTTGAGAGGCTTCTACACCGAATGCTTACTAGATTATATAAGACATTGGAGCCATTAAAAAAACAAGATAACAGACCAGCTCCTTCTTTGGTAATTACCGTGTCAAGAAACAAAGGCTCATCTCCTTCCAAATATATGTGGTTAGTGCTTTTATAATGTGTGAAATCCCATTTCTCTCCACTTTCATGACGTCCACTAGTAATCCAGTCAACAATAAGCAAGCTTGAGTTCGACATTATTCTGAAGACTTGCTTCTGGGAGTATTTTGCGGTGGAAAAACAAGTCACTGGATCTGGAATGACAACCAAAAGGGCATCAATTCCAATTCTTGCCTACTGCATGGAATACATTAGCCCCCATTATATAACACTTACAATAATTCAACTTACAGTTGTCTAGAGTCAATATTTATCTAGTATAGATAGAAAGATTAGGCAGTCAGAAAATGCTTAAACTGAACAAAAGATCAGGCACTTATTCATGAACAACAGTGTTTCATGCAAATTTATTGGTCAGTTGAACCATATAGCCTTCTGGCATATTCGTAAAAACATGTTTTCATCATATATCTTGGACAACAACAAGAACGCGCGAAAAACAATATAGGAATGTGCAAATAACTCAATTATCTCATTACAAGTTATGCTTTTTCAAGTTCACAATTTAGGATCTTAGACAGAGATGTCATGTACATGAGTAGATCCACAGTGTGCCATTACCTCATATATCTGAACAGAGCACCTTGACCCCACACATTTGTATACCTACATTGCAAGATTTTAAATAAAAAATCAAACCATGTATACTTTCTCCAAATAAATGTATAAAATAACATAACATCTGATAGTGAATATGATTCAAAAAGTCACACTTTTGTGGAAGCTTGGGTGGTCAAAACTGCTGTACAGCCATCTCCAATAGTGAATTCACATGAGATAGAGTCTCCCTAAAAAAAACCCAGTAAACAACTAGACAAACACTTGTAAAATCAAGGGGGGGGGGGGGGGGGGGGGGGGAGAGGGAGAGAGAGAGAGAGAGAGAGAGAGATATGAGCATACAGAGACAATTCCTCCACCATAAGTGAGAGCATAAATCCATACAGCATCAGTTTGAGAGGAACCGACCTAAAATTCGAACCATTTTCAAATGGGATATGATATGATATATGTATGTAAATGTAAATGCTTACACATATTACAGACACGCACCTTTCTGGGGAGAATGAACTTGAGAGGATACTTGGAAAAGCATCTTGTTGCCGTTGACTTTCCCATTACTTTCTCCACTACCACCGTCCCAGTTTTCAAATCTTCCATTTCAACATCCATTCTTTTCTTGGATTAATCAAGATATATGACTGCACAACAAAAACCCCACTTGTGATGTTTTCACTTCAAGAAGTGTGTTTGTTTTGTACACTAGCAAATCATATTTACATTAGATTTTTTTTTATTTTTGGGAGGTCAAATAATTTTTTGAAACAAATTTATGTATTTTCAAGTTTTTAGAGTATAATTCCATAAATTTAAAAATTTTAAAATAGTGAGAAAATATTTAGAAAATTTTTTTGAGGGAAAATCAGGAAATTAAATATTTAGAAAAATTAGGATGGATACATGTCCCCCAGCTTGGCTTCTTAACAGATCCCCACAAATTTTAATTTTATTTTCTGAAATATGTTTGGTTATATAAAAAAACATATCATCGCTTTGGAAATTTACGAGACAAAACGAATTACACAGGCTTTCATATTCTAGAACCGGGGAACAAGGCAAATCAAATGCATTTGGCTTCAAATTCAGAAATTTTTGGTAAGAGTCGAGATGAAAATGTTTTGTTTGGCTAAATTTTGATACCGATTTTGTACATGAAACATTTTTCGAGTTAGAAACGGGGCAGTACTCAGTCCAAGAGCAATAGCATATTAGGAGCATGCAAGCACTAAAGCTACAAAAAAACCACCAACCACAGGCATTAAACCACCCAAAAATGGTCCAAAACACTAGAATATATAGTCCACATCCAACCAAGAACATAGCTACCAAAGTAAAAGTTTAGTATAATTTCTTTCGCAACTTTACACCAATTATCCTAAAGCCCCATTTTTGCTAGGTAAACTGGATCGTTTCTACAAAACTTTAGCACAAATTGATTTGGGGGGTCTGTAAATAAGTAAGAAAATTGAGGGCAAAGCAAATGCGTAGCTTCACCCATGCAAGTCTATCATTCATGCTAGCTCACACAACAGACTCGACAAAGCATATGTGGTCTATGATTCTTGCTCGCCGCTACGATGATCTGAGACGGTGCCTTCTGATGATGTTTCCTCTGCTTTGGTCTGAATAGGATCAGAACAAGTCTCGTTGGGACCCCTGCTCTCAGTCTGCTCTGCTTTGGCTTCCATGCGTGCACTTGATGTTCCTGCCAATGAAATATCCTTGTCTTCCTTTTCCTCACAAATCTCCTCCACTACTGGTATCATTACTTGCTCAACGGCATCTGTAGGCGGAACAGAGGTTTCAGGGGATTTTGTGTTTGTTTCTTGTAAACCTGGAGCTACACTTGATGCTATCAATTGAAACACTTCAGGAGAGGGGGTCATTTCGGTTTTCTTTTGAGAATCTGAACATGCCGACACAGATGACGTATTTGGCACATTTTCACTGATAGGAGGGATATTGAGGTTAGGGTCCACAGAAGGGAGCCCTGAAGTTGCATCAGACAACTGTGGGATAAAAGGAAAGGGTGATTTCGTCGGTAGAAGTGATGCTGAACCATCATTCTCAGCAGGGACATTGTGACTAGTTCCAGCAATATCCTCCGAGAACTGCTTAAATGTTTGAGCCTTTTCCCTTTGTCTTCTCTTTCTTTTCAATCTCCTCCGTGGATCTTTTGGTTGGACAGGAGGCAAACCCGGACCCAAAAATGGAGGAATGATTGGGTCACTATCCCCATACAATATACGAACCGATTCGGCAATCGCGGAGACACTTGGTGGCAGGCCAGGTTCTGGTTTTGCAGGACCTCCTACAGCTTCCCGAAGCCAATGAGGCAGCTCCTTTTTCGAAGAACTTCCAGCAACATCTTTAAGCTTCGAGTGGAACACAGTCTGTCCTCTATGAGAGTCTGCTAACACAATTGGAATCTTTGATTTTCCACTTCCCATGTTATTAGATTCACGCAAAATGTTAAGAGACTTGTCAAGAAAACTTGGCAGTTTCCAACACCTACTATCAAGCAATTCATTACCCTGCTTCTGTAAATCAAAGTTGCCTGAAGATTTCATACCTGCAGAAACCAAATTACTTGTTCCCAACATATCCAGAAGACATGGCTGCTGCTCATTGTGTAAAGTAGAAGTTCCTGGTCTATCACATGATCTAACAGATGACACCCCAGGAAAACTTCTCTGCAGGTTATCAGCATTCCAAGTTGGATGAAGTACTAAATGGTCATCGGGCAAACCATGCTGTTCAGGATGCTCAAATTGAGGCAAGCCAGATTGTTGATTGCTAAAACCTAATTTCATGTCTGTCAGGTGCGATTGAAATTTCGATGGACCAGCAAATCTACTTCCATGGAGCGCTCTTGACATCATTGCAGCAGAAATTTCAGGAAATAATGGAGATTTTGCCGACTTAGTGGACTTGAATGATTTCTGCACAGGAAGAACCGGAATGTCCAGAATCTTATGTTGTTCCTCCTCCCATCTACAAAACAAATCTTCTGCAGTTTTAAACTTGGAAAATTTTAACTTTGGGTCACGAAGCATAGCATCCCAATTGCCCCGGCCATGCCTGCGAACTCCAACCCACAAGAAATCAAGTTCATCTTCAGACCAGATATCTTTTATTGATTTACTTTTAAGATAGTTGCTTGGTCCTGTTCCAGTTCTTATCATTATACTCTCAAGAACCTTTCTGTGATTTTCAGGGAACGATGAATAGGTCGGTGGCATCTGACCTAATCCCAGCATTGGATTCACTTCAATTCCTTGTCGCTCATATCTCAATGAATCTTCACGTGAAACCTTCATATTCGGCAAGAAAGGCATTGCACGAAAGTCTTGAAGAGAGTCACTTATATTTGCAGCTCTAGAACCCAATGTTAAGTTGGGGAACACGTCAGGATGGGAATGGCGTGCATCTGTAGCTGGAAATGGGTATCTAGGAAGCAGTTTCTGATCAAATGGTATCTTTGGCAGTGCTAGCTTTTCTTGGTTTTCAGAAACACTTTTATGTGTTTCTAGAGAATTAGAACCATTTCCCTGTGAAAAAGGAGGAAGATGCTGCAAAGAAAGTTCACATCAGGATACCAAGCATTCATACAGTTGCAACAATAACAATGTGGAAGGCGTGAACCTACAAAATAACAGAAACTAAGAAGCCAAATATCTGTTGCCAGATAGAATGACTTTGGTAAATGAACAGTAAGGTGGATACTAAAAACAGTTTCTCACAAGGTACAGTAATAATATCGTGCTTAAAATGTCTGTGATGAGTGCTCTGATGTAGAAATATATAAACATGTAAATAGAAATTGAATGTGAAATGACAATTGTCATCCAATGTACGCGGATATTTAAGTAATATGATGTAAAACTAACATGTTCCACAAAATGTATAATTCAATCTTTAAATTTACTACCGAAAATAGATGTAAGGGGAAGCTCAACTTATAAGTTCATAGACATAGTAACCATACTCAAATGAGTTTCTTTTTTCAGCTAGGAAAAACTTAAAATGCATCTCTATTTATCCTGTGAAATCCTAGGATTCACATCTCAAACGTGGAATTAAGTAAATGAGCTACAATAAAGCTGCGACTCCACCGCGAGTACAAAAAAGTGTGCCAACTACTCCCTCCATCCCAAATTTTGGACACGCATTTTAAAATCCATTGACCGCATAGCTACGTTATTTATTTTTAAAATTTTATTTTTGCAAATAAAAATTTAAATATGAAATTTTTATTTACAGAAAAAAATTAGAAAAATAAATTTCGGAGCTATACGGTCAATGCACCTTAAGTTACGTGCCCAAAGTCAACTAGCTCATCTAATTTGGGATGGAGAGAGTAACTTCGTGCAACCTTACAAGCAAATCACTGAATTATCACTAAAAGGCAATTGGTAAAAGCTGCCATAAATGATATTAATGCAATAATATTTTCAAAAGTATAAGAATTGGGCAAATTTGGCACCCACGAAGTGGGTAATATTTTGTAACCTGTAATGGCTCTTTGAGCTAATATTTTGGAGAGAGGAAAATCAGGACTAACCTGCATATAAGTATCAGGTCTGCTCATTTTCGGCCCACGTTGCACAGCTTCTATAGATGTCGAGGAAAATTTACGTTTTCCTGGAGCATGCTCATGCATTTTACCATCCGTCTCATTCGGGGTTTCACGTGAAGGAGCCAAATCAAAAGGGAAGCCTGTCTTGCTCCCTTGCCTGCTCTGCTTGCTGTGAGATCTAGCAGTGTTCCTCTCTGACAACTCCATCTGATTTGCATTAGGAGCACAAAGTCCCAATACAGGTAACAAAATATTGTTTGACAATGAATTTGTATAGCTTGTTCCCTGTAAATGATGACCTAGGGGACCAATATCAGGAGACTGCTCACCAGCTTTAACAGGAAAATCGACATGACTTTTCATTTTATATTTTGATAATTTGCTCAGCCTCTGTTTAAAGTCAGGCTTTGACTTTAGAGCCTCTAAATTTTTCCGTGTGTTGCCTTCCAAATCGATAATTAACATATCGTCGCTCCTGTGCTGATCTAAGTTGATCATTTGATCTCTTTCTGGATCACTGGATGAATGGACCAAGCTTGTTTTGAACCCAGCCGATTCCATAACTACATCAGATGCATTAATAGCATGTCTCTGAGCCAAACGTTCTTTTTGTCTAGCACGAAGCTTAGCACTGTCACAGAATCACAAGAGTATTCAGTCAGGTTATTATATATTTTATAGAAAAGATGAGTTAAGTTAAATCTTTCTTGAATGCATTTATTTTCTTCAATTATCACAAGTTCTTCAATTTTAAATGTCAGCAACAGCACAAAAGAGCTAATAATAACAAACCATAATCCCATAAGAAAAAACAGTGTAATAAAATTCCCACAAGCTCCAAACTTACAACTTTGTTTTCAGGGCTCGGCCAGCTGAAGTATATTCACGCTGTGGCTCCACCTCCTCAACACTAGCACCCTGGATTACAACACAGAGAAAATCATTATTACAGGCATATTGCAATCCCACAAGCAGGAGCAAGAAGAAGAGGGAAGTAAGCGAAATCCCAACTCTAAAAGAATGGTAAAGTAACTTCCAAAACCACTATCAGAACTATAATATGGCATCATTAGATAGCTCCAGGTAATATATAGGTATGGCAACATTTATTTAACATAATATACTTTGACATCTCATCATAACCTCTTAAAATATACCAAAAAAAAACATAAATTTGAAGTGATGTAGATAGGAGGTTGAGGCTCATATCTGTGTTCAATATCAACCTATGTAGTTTCAGTCGAACAGTAAATGTCATAAAAGAACAAAGTTGATGACATGTGACAGGGTTAGCCCACAACATGATTACAGATGAAGCAAAAACCTCAAAGGATTGGTCAAGCTACTACTGTAAATGTTTCAAACCATAATAAAAGAGTATCGGAATTCAGGCTTAGGGATAACCATTGAACCCTTAAATTAGCTTTAACCAAGATCACCTATACAAACCACTATAAAAGTAAATAAACACAGATAAGCCTTAAACAAGAGAGAATACAAAACGACAGATACTTAGTATTAACGAATAACAATTGGAAGGCCTGCGGTTTGCCCATATTATTAAAAGTCTTGCTCATATTCCACTAAAAGATTGGCCAAAGATCGTGTTCAAGAAGTCCATCCTTTTAAGGGAAAAAATCAATATGTCTCCTCACTTGATTCCTGAATATAATGAATCTCACATTCTATTATTTATAAGAAACTCATGCTGCATCACTATATTCTTTTCTCTACTTTTTGATAAGCATAAATATATGCTTGACAGAATCTACAAATAAAAACCTACTTCTATGAATCTGAAAATGAAACAATGCAGAAAATATAGATTTTGCTTCCTACGTTCAGAAGTATTACTCTCTGAGAGTATGAATATCTAACATTAAAATGTAGAGGGAATCGTGGAAGGATATTAAATATGCCCTGGTGATTACTTCTTCATTACCTCATTTGGTGCCTCTGCTGGATGAGGAGGGTATGCTTCTCTGTAAGAAACAGCTTTTCTTAGGCGTTTACCTCTACCGAGAGTTGCTTCCTCTTCGTTTTGATATTTCTCCCATCTAAATTAACAAAGCAATTAAGTGTAAAAGATATATTCTATAATTACTATGAACATGAGCGACGACTACTTCTCCATGTAAGAATTAATATATATGTACAATCTGGACTTTACTATGTTTAAATTTTAAGAGGGGAAACAAGTATTTAAAGCTTATAAGAAACACAAGGTCAAACAGGTGGACCTAAAGTAGACCACATATCAAGTCCTCGATTAATTTCTATATCCTAGACCAGAGTCATAAAGATTCAAAGGAGTCACTAGCTAGTGTACGCGACCATGTAGATATCTTTATAAGACCAAAATACCATCTACTATTCACAAGTTGGGACATTCTTAACAAACCTTTTTTTTTTACCATGTTACAGGTCATTGAATTTACCAGAATTACAAGTGATGATATGTGACTCACTCTGTGCACGCGTGTGTGCGGATATGTTTAACTGCTAAACTTCTGAGGAGATAAACGTCAATTTTAATAAAAAAATCATAGTATACCCAGGCACTACATTGCTTCCCCATTCTCTGCCAGAGAAGATTCTTTCCTGACACCGTCAACTTTGAAATACACTAATATGGAAAAAAAATGTTAAAATGCAAAACTTAATTTAGTAACTTCTTACCTATCACGCAGCAACCTATCCCATTCATTTTCTTCAACAACAGCTACCACCTCATCTTCTTTCTTTCCAGAATGTTGCGTACAAGTATCTTCATTCACCACTGGATGTGATACAGTTATCTCTTGATCCTCTGCTGGTTCATCATTCCATTCTAGTGACTGAAAAACATAACTACAGATTAACTAAATCGCAATATAACAAAACTATTAGATTAGTAATGAATAAGCAATCCTTGGCTCTGCCGAGGATAATATGTATACAGAATGACTTGTCTAGAGTAGAGCAGATCTTATGTAAACATTAATAGTAGTATGTTAAACAAATTTAAAAAACCAGATCAACGTATCATCTACAGCAACCGTAAGAGTGGATATGTGACACATACCAAACCCTCTTTCAACAGATTATCAATTAATTGAAGGCTAGGAACCATGCCTACCATGTCTGATTATCATTTACCAATTCATATGTAATATGTAATATACTTATTATAAAAATACTATAAAATACTAATAACCATCCTATCAAACTTAGTGCTCTTGAAAATAAAAAATGAAATTTTAATTAAGATAAAGAAGCCAAAGACCAACTCATATTTAAGTTTAAATAATATATGTAAATATCAAGAGCACACCTATTTATCTGTGCACTATAATAAACACACACACGTCAATAATTTACATGATATATGTGTACTAAGATACACACACACACATGTCAATTATTTATATTCAAAAAATTTGTTTATAACATTATTTACATCTCAAACAATGGCAGTCTTCAGATTTTTAAAAGGGAAGGAAAGGTATCTTTGCTGCAATTAGGTATACCTTCACAGAGCCAAGCATATCGTTCTCTGCATCCCCTTCAGTATTATCAAAAGAATTATCTTGAATGTTTGATCGGTCTAGTAATTTCAGAATAGCATTTTCATCCCAGACAATCTTACTACTGCCCTCTGTGCACTTATCCTGGTATACATCCCCAAGGCCACCAGTTCTCCTCCTACGGGTAGGCTCTATATCCAAACCAGCTTCATCTTTATTGCCATTGTTTTCACCAGCATCTTTACTGGACATGCTAAAAGAATCATTAAAAAGTTCTTCAGTCCCCCAGCGTAAAATATCTTCTACTTCCTTCTGAGATCCAGATTTATTCACAAATAGCTGATCAAGCATCAATTTCCTCTTTGCAAGCTGCAAGATGCGTTCCTCAACACTAGCACGAACAACAAGCCTATACACCAACAGCCTATTTGATTGTCCAATACGATGTGCTCTATTCATTGCTTGGATATCTGCATGGGGGTTGAAGTCTGAATCATATATGATGACAGTGTCAGCAGTTGCCAAATTAATTCCAAGGCCACAAGAGCGTGTTGACAATAAGAAGACAAAACGACTTTTATCCTGGTTAAATCGATTAATTGCAGTTTGACGATCAGACACAGAAACAGAACCATCTACTCTCTCAAATGTTCCTGGACCAAATTCAATGTTTAGATAATCCTCAAGGATATCGAGAAGCTTTGTCATTTGAGAAAATATAAGGACTCTATGGCCTTCTTTGTGTAACACCTTAAGCATAGAATGCAACACAGTCAACTTTGCTGAAGCTTTTATCCTCATCTCATGAAGAAATTCTACTGTTCCTGATACAGGCTCAGTGCCCTGAATGAGATATGGATGGTTGCACACCTTTCTTAACTGCATCACAATATTTAACATGGACTGCTGTGCAACCCCTTTTCCTATGTTGCGCAATAGCTGATAGTTCTTAGTCAGCATTGCCCTGTAATATTCAGCTTGAACGCTTGTTAATTCAACTGGAATCATTCTCTCAGTCTTGGGAGGAATATTCTGCATCACATCTTTTTTAAGTCGTCGAAGCATATGCGGTGCAACAAGTTTTTTCAACTCCTCCACCTTTTCGGCAGTAGCAAGATCATGAAATTTCTCTTCAAATGAGGACAGCGAAGGAAACATGTCTGGCTGTAAGAAATGTAGCAAGTTGTACATCTCGCCTATGTTATTCTGAAGGGGAGTACCAGTCAAAAGTACACGATGTTGGAATTTGAAAGTGTTGAGCATGCTGAAAAGCTTACTACTAGAGTTCTTAAGCCGGTGCCCTTCATCAACTACAAGAACTTCCCAAGGGACTGCACGTAAATGTGAGGAATCACAAAGAACCATCTCATATGTAGTTAAAAGCACATTGAATTTATAAGAAGCTGTTTTTTTACTTGACCCCCTAGGATTACTAGCATGCCACTCATATTCACGTATCATAGCCCTTGCCTTGGCTGAACCATGATACTCAACAACATTAAGGTTAGGAGCCCATAGTGAGAACTCCGCCATCCAATTTGGCATTGTTGAAAGAGGAACCAAAACCAAACAAGGAAGTCTAGCTTTGAACTCAAAGTATAAAGATGACAGAAAAGCACCAGCAGATACTGTTTTTCCAAGACCCATCTCATCAGCAAGTATAACATTCCTGCCTTTACACCAGCACTTGCGCAGCCAATTCAATGCTTCTAGCTGATGTGGGAATAAGGAACCTCCACGAAGTTCTTCAGGCTGCTCAGTGAGTGGCACTACCTCACCTTGCTTAAGTCCACGTTTTCCCCTCCGCATGTCATTGTTTGTAGCATCATTTTCCACTGTTCGATGCTCAAACTGCTTAAATAAATCAATTAAATTAGATGATTTTGCTACAACAGGTTCATCAATTCTCTCCCAAGTGCATTCATCATAAGAAAGAGCTGTCCACTTTACTAACACCTCGTCCACACCCTCTGTCGAGGAATGAAAGGCAATTATCCGCTGAGGCCTCTTCCAGCGTTCATCACTTATATCCATCAGTGACCTTCCGTACTTTCCCTTGTAATTATCTAGTTTTCTCTTCGAAAGAACTTTCAGATGAGATTCTGAAATCCAACTGTTGTGAAGATGAGATTTTCCAGCCCACTTGACCAAAAACTCGTATGTAACCATCGCTCCATTGGAGGGTGTAAATTCAGATGATAAGTTATCCTTCTTCATTGTTTCAGGGACAGTATTAGTCGTGATTTCCATATCCGCCTGTGCATCTGCATTTTCCTCAGGTAAGGACATTTCAAGCCTCTTTGTAATTTCATCATTGTTACTAATAAAATTGGTAATTCCTGCCATCAATTTCTTCCCAGCCGTTATTGCCAGATCTTCAGTACTCACAGCACAAATGCCTTCATTCTCACTATTTAATGCATTAGAATCAGTAACTTTTATGTCACTTGTCATTGCGTCCACACAATCCCCTTCGCTGCGCTCTCTAACCATCGATCTTTTGTATACACTAAACTTGTCTGACTCGGAACCCTTTTTCACAATTTTTGCTGCATCAACTTGGTTTAAGTTATCCTCTGCAGCTTTTGAACTATTTTCAGTGGCTCCGCCATCTAGGGGAGGATCATAGCTTGTAATTTTCTCTGAGGTTTTACTTGAATTGTCTGAAGAAACAGACCTCTTTGCAGGTTCTGTGCCACAATTTGAAGGGTTTAATTCACTACCTCTTACTCGACACCCCAGAACCCTATCAACCTGTATTATAACCCAAGAATTAAAAAAATGAATAGAATATTTTAGAGTAAAATAGAGCCCATATTTTCCACTTATAAAGGCAGAGAATTGAAAGGGGGAGTGGAGTGGGGAACGATTCCCCAACATAATATGTAACATGTTTAAATACCTAGCGGATCCACATTTCAAGAGGAGGGATATTTGTGGTAATTTAAATATAGTAAATCATAAAATTACTCTGACCACAAACATTATAACAGTATTTCTATTAAAATGCATCCATTCTGTAATATACACTTAAATCAGTAATATATTATTATCTACCAACGAATATCAGGTAAATTTTAGTTATAAGGAACAGTTTGACTCCAATCACTAAGATCTAAAACATAGATAAAATATAAGTTTCTTTGATCATATATTAATAAAAGTAAACATATAATAAGCAAACAAGAAAAGCTATTTTTATTATAGGGATCTATAAGGAAGAGAAAAGAATTATATATGTATACAAAAATGAAGGCTGAACAAACAGAAAAGTAACAACAATTAGCACCTGCACTCAAATATTTAGAATATCACAATTCTTCAGTATTAAGAAGTTAACAGTTCTAAACTACTCCTTGACATGGGAGAATTCAAAGAGAGCAGGCAAGCAGAAGCCTTCTCTGGGCCATGGGTAGCTCCACCCACAAGTATATCAACATAGCAATCCTATTTATTTAACCTACCTGTTGGGCAATAGAAACATCCTCGCATGCCAATATGTCAACTACAAGCTTTTCTGCTCTACGTTCATTATGTCGCATTTCCGCAGAAACCGTCTGCAAAGAATATGACAACAGTGAGTAAAATGTACCAATATAATCAACGACAAGTGCAAGCTTTCAAGCAATTATAACTCTGGAGTACGACATGAAACTATCCACAACATGCAAACTAATCATTATTGCTTCTTTTCTAGCAAAAACAATTGACATGCTCAACCAAGATCAAGGGAACAAGTTATATATATTAAAGACTTGATAAGAGTCTCAAGACAGACTGAATGATGCTTTTGGTCCCTAAATATCTGTTTCATTATTGATTACATCCTGAAAAGCCTTGCGCATATACCCAAAAAAAAATGCATGTCACTAAAAGAGTTTCATATTACGTATGAGTTCTGACTTCAATGTACGAACCATTTATCAGGTGATCCAAAATGCCAAGTCACACTCTCAACTAGGATGAAGATTTTCTAGCGCAGTGCGGGCCAAATTCGATGCAAGTATATTTCCTCTCATTACATAGGAAAAACATAAGCTGAGATTTTAGCGAGAGGGAAGATAAAATAATTACGAATAACTGACTAAATCAAACCCCACAGCTGAAACACAGTAATATATGGGACGGGTGGAACACTCAGCATTGGGAATACAGTATAAAATAATTCCAAGCCCCCTTTTACACAACCTATGCACAACGTTGGATTTATGTTTGATATGAGCACACACAAGAATAAGCTTTGATTTAGTAGTGCAGAGTACATTTGCAACATATAGTTTACAAAAAGTTATTATAACACTTTAAAACTGTCATGAAATGTTACATACGAATAATTACAAAGCAAATGGTAGAAAATTTTAGAAAACATGAAAACAACCATATTTTCTCATTTTCTATTTCACTATCATTTGTACTTTCAACTAATAGATAGATACCTCTATCGGATATTCGGATCCCTTTCTTCTCTATATTCTGTATTCTCGATGAGTTAGCAAATAGATCTTACCTCCCGGTGGAGACGGTGAAGAGGAAAACAGACCTGGATTTTGGAACAGTACAGACTTTAGGCGTGGGGGTGGGGGGGGGGGGGGGGCTGTAATTTGAAGGGGGGGAGGGTCTGAATTCTAGAGAAGAGGGCAGGTGAATTGGGGAAATATGGATCCGAAATGTAGAAAAGAGGTCGATTGTGTGATTGCTTACTCTAAAGCAGGTATATGAAGCAATAAAAAGGACGGCAAGCTACTAGTAGAATAAACAGCAGGAAAAGACAAGAGTGCCCCTTCAATTTATAAAGAGTAGAGGGGACTTTTTTGGCAATATGCATTACAATGACAAGTGCTAGAGGTTAGGGAACTGATCGACAATATTATTTCTTTTTAAGGGATTAAATAAAATCCAAGAAAATTTCAGGTAACGGTAATTAAGATGGGGTCGGCCTATTCTATTCCACCAGCGTAATGTGCATAGTCCACAGATAGTACTCGTGAAACCTAAAAAAAGTTTAGGGAATGGAGATCAACAAGGGACCGGCCTATTATATACTATGGAAATAATTTATGTAGTCCAAACATTTTTGAGGTTGTTATATAACTGACAAGAAGACAACTTCATTTTGTTGGTTTCATTGACTCGACCAAGTAGGGCCATTGAAAAATTCCGGATACACCCTAAGAAGCAAGTGTTTCCTGTCAGTCAAAGAATCCTTGAATCAAGATTCATAGATTCTCCTAAATATTACAGGTTTTAGATGGTATGTATGGAAAATTTGTGAATACAAGAAAGTATCTTTGTAAGCAAAAACTATTAGTATATTCCCAATACCTGGACTGTTTTAGTAATACAGAACTTGTTTTCTAAAGTTGCTTAAGACGTCATCACCAAAATTTACATGTTCTAAATTTTTGTGTGTGTGTGTGCAACATTATGTATCAATTTCACATATAGCTTATTTCTCTAATTATAACAGCCAGATTATGAGGAATTATTCATATCTTAGATATAAGTGCTTAAGATGTACATGTTGAAGAAAATAGATAACTCATTATGTGGGCCATATTGCGGGCCTATTTAGTCCAAAACCACAGTCACGGCCCAAGTGCCATACTGCGTGCCTAATTAATTTAACTTTTCAACCTCCTACAATAGGAGAAAAGTAAATATTGAGGTACTATAAGAGAAAGAAAATTCTTAACTTAACACCCCTGTAACTTGGCAGCTCATGCATGTTTTTGCTACACCTTACTACATTACCACTTGAATGGAATATAAAAGTCTAGAATTAATGATCTATTACTGAACAGCAATAAGCCAATAAGAGAGAGAAGCCTTGAACATTATTCACGCCAATAAATTATTTTTGAAGGTGAAAATTTAGGTAATGCTAATACTGAATACGAATATTACACCATGCCATAGAAAATAAATTTGCAAAGAAGTTTGAAATTAGGCTTATAAAGAACTAGAAGCTATACAAGAATGCCATCAGATATGGAAGAAATAGGAGCCGACACACATAACTAGATTTACCTCGTCTTTTAATGGGACTTCTATCTTTGTGGCATCGTCATTTTTAAAGAGAGATGCTGCAGCCACAAGTGAAACATCTTTACGCTTCCGGTGAGATCTAGTAGTTCGAGGACCATCAGAATTCTCTTTCGACTCATGCTTTTTTTGAGATTTACTAGCTCCAGAGCTAAAAGATTTTTCTTTAAACCCACGCTTCAGGTGGAGTTTCTTAGTTTGACGACTGGCTGAATTCTCTTCCACTTCTTGCTTTTCTAATATGTTGATGGCACAACTGTTTTCACCAATAATAGGCTTCTTCTGATTGCTGCCGACATAAAACTTGAACTTTCTTTTTCTGTCTTTTCGAGTGGAAGCATCAAGCACAGGAGCAACTTCTTTAGCAGGAGATCCAACACTGTTGTACTGGCCAGACTTCTTCTCAGAAGTGCCTTCATTTTTCTCAAAATCCACAATGCTGGCTTGTGATGCTTCCACAAGAGAAACTGACTCCGTCTGTTTAAGTGCAGCTGTTGGAGACAATTCAGGTAGATTGTCATTATCAACCTTCAAAATCGATGAACTACCCTCTGCAGAACCGTCAGAGAATAAATGGGTTGGCTTATTGCTGGAAATCACATCTACGGGAACCAGCTTCACTCCGATGGACTGAAGTGGTTGAGATGACGAAGATTTTCCTTTGCCCGACGATCGCTTCTTCCGAAGATTAGAGCTTCCTAATATCAAGGACATTTTGTCCATGTCAACTGATCCATTGTCAGCATCAGATTTTTTCAGGGTCAACTTTGTTCTTGCTCGCTTTGAGACAGAATCCGAGTTGTTTCTGGAATCAAGTGAATCACTTTTCACGCTGCACTTTGGACACTGCCACTTTCCATTTGGAATGCGCTGGAGAAGACAAGTATAAAACAAAAGCAGATCCATAAAATGAATATAACAGCAACAAATCAGACATAAACGATAGAGCAAATCGGGGAAGAGTACAAGTACTTTGATAATGTTGATTAGGTGAACGCACCTTAAGAGGCGGATCTAAGCATTGAAGATGATATGTACGTGGACAACTATCACAACATAGCAAGTTGCCACCAAGGTCACAAACCACACATTCATAGAAGTACTGGAAAAAAGAAAAAGAGGCAGCAAGAATTATAAGCAGTCTGCAATTAAAATCAATAGTGTCAACCCAAGAATTCAGTTAGTAATTCTCTAAATCATTCCAGAAACTTGATACGTCTTTCATCTCTGCATGACATTGTTAACAGAATATGGACAAGGAAAGTACTAAATTAAGCCAACAGAAAGCACAATTACAGAAACCGGCTGCATATATATGCGGGGAAAAGCAATAATATATGCAGAGACAAGGTCGTTTCTTTAACCAAGGAAAACATGTGTAACAGGTATTCCCAAAGAAATACAATATGTAACATGGTCAAGCAAAGTTCTAAATTTGGCCAACATAAATCATCATCAAATTTACTGACTGCATATATCCAGGGAGCAAAACAATAATTCTGCAGAGACAAAGTTGTTTCTTTTACCAAAAAAAACAATTATATCAGGGGTTCCTAAAGTACATTATATATTCATAGACAGTGTAACATTCATCACAATTTTCTTTTCATATTCTTGTCCTCTTCGTTTTTCTTTCTATATTCTTTTCCGCTAAGCATGAGCCCTCTTCAGTTTTCTATTACTTATAAGGTTGTTTGGCCTTTTGCGGGTTTTCTTCTTCTACCCATTTAACTAGGTTTAATTTCATCATACTTTATCCAATGTACTTAACACATGAAGGTGCAATGAGGAAAGAGGTTTACCCCATCATTTCCTTTTTTCTTTTTAGGAAACTGACGAGAAGTTATCTCGGTCTTTAGGTTAAGTTCGGATGATGCATTTTCTGCAGGTTCGGAAGGTACGACATTGGTTCTAATGCCATTGGATGTGTCCGGACTATATGGATGCTTTCCACGTTTCCGTTTTAAAACCCAGTTCCTGTTAATCATTTTACTAGCTGGGTTATTATCCTTCATATCTTTCGAAGCCATTCATTCATGCAAATCCTTTCCATAATATATCTGGCAAAAACTTCATCTGTCGATCCTCCACTTGTGTTCCTATAGCATAATCAACCAGTAGATATATATATTAGTCTATTGCATCATTATGTGGCATTATATCAGTTACTATCAAATAAAGAAACCAAGATCTTTAGTACAATTAATACACATTGAATTACTACAAAATAGGTATACGCATCCAGGACCTATACTCATATGGCAAGTCAATTTAATCTAAATATGCTCTCATACTTTAGTTGACATTTTAACTGATATGCAAAGTGAATATAATATTCAGCCAGAAGCTCGTTTCAACAGCTAGATTACTTAAAACCAAGTAATGCTATACAGGCTTGCATGATCACTGCCTGTCACATTTAAAAGTTATCTCAATCATTCTTTATCGGAGTGTCCTCGATTTCTACAGTGCATGACTAAGCACAGAGTAGAATTACTAATGACTAGAACCCAAGATGATGGGTTTAACTCGAATTGGACACAACAAGCTAAAACCCGTGGAATGAAACATAAAAAATTACTCCGGACTAGTTACATACGTTTAATGTACTCATTATAACATGCATTAATCCACTTTGCTAGATCTCGGATCCAAAATCGGAATTTATGAAACATACACAATACTCGTGCAAAAGTAGGCATACTATCACGTACCTCGGTAAAAGATTAGAAATATAGGGCAAAATAAATCAGAACTACTACCCCTGAATAAGTTTTTTAGCTTACACCATAAGTGGTTCGGGGACTTAGATAATATGGACTGTAAACCTAGAATTACACGACATAACAAAGATAGCAACCGTAACAGAAAATAAATGATATTACAGTATAATTACTGGAACCATTACTCAATCTAAGTATGTGACCCTGGTAATGAAATCACTATACCAAAATGATAGTAGCATTAAAAACAAACCAGTATCTTCAGTTCATAGCCGATACCTGAAGCTTTCTAATTACTATGTTAACATAATCAACCATGGTGAGCTGCTAAATCAGTACACACACAACGATTAAATAAACCTCAAAACCCCTAATAAAGTTGCAACACCCAACCCATTTCAAGAAACCTAATTACCAACATAACCATAAAAAAGATCACAACTATAACCACAATTGAAGTTAAAGAACAAACATTTACAAAAACCAGCAGTAAAAACGTAGAAATCATGGCAAAACACCCAAGAACAAGCTCAATCTGCACATAAAACTAAAAACCCACAAAAAAAGTAAGAAACACGAAAACAGAAGTACCTAGAGAGACCCAGAGAGAGACATCAACATACCAATCTTGCAAGTAGATCAAATCACAAGAAACACACAAGAACCCACAAATAACTAGATGGGTGAAGAGATTAGAGAATTAGGGCAGATATGGAGAAAGGAAAAAAGCGAGACAGGCAAAACAAGAGAGAGATTGTTTTGTATTGGGCGAGAGAGAGAGAGAGTAGAGAGAGAAAGAGAGAGTAACTAGTAGTAATACGGATTCGCCGGGGCGATAGGACTTTGGGGTTACAAACTGACATGGCAACAGAAGAGGGTTTGTGCGTTTATGAGCCAATAGTAACCCTCCACGTGGACCCCTCCAAAGGACGCCTGTCTCCATCCCCCTACTCTCTCCTCACAGTTCCCGATTTTTTGCTCTTTTAACTTTCAAGTCTCTCTCCTTATTTCTCTCTCCCTATCCTCTCGAGAGAGAGAGTAATGTGATGATGGCATTGTTGTTGTATATTGTTGTAAAACTGTGCGTTGATCATCATTGTCATCGTCAGTCTCGCAGCGCTGTGATTTGTATATGTACACATGTTCTTGTTTATTACATGTATGAGTAGGTGTATGTTTTGGATGCACGAAACGTGTCATGTGTGTTCATCATCAGTTGTGTAAATTGCTTCAAGACCGACTTGAACTAGTACTGTTGTATGCTTTGACTGTACTGTTTGATGATATGTTGTCGAATACATAATTTGGAGGGATTTCATCACTTGAGTTTTCTGGAAATAAGTTCCTTCTAGTTCTTGCTAATATTGAATCTAAGCTGGATTTCGCATTTATTACCGTTAGTTTTGATAAACAAATCATCCAAATACTATTACTCCATCTCTCTCTGGCACATATTTTAAAATTTACATAAAATATAACTTTATATATAATTTAAAATTTCATTCTTTTAAAATAAAATTTTAATCTTATAATATTTAGAGAATAAAAACAATTTATTATAAAATTATAATTTATATGCAACTTAAAATATTTGTCAAATAAAAAAATTAAAACAAATAAGAGGAAGAAATAATATTTAATATGTAATTTTTATCACATAGATAATGATAAAATTTATTAATTTATTTAGATAATTGATTATCAAAATCGCTTATTTACATTCTCATTTCAAACGGATTATTTCTAACTTTCATACCCGAGTCAATCAACTTTGTTTCTTTTTATAGTTAAAATGGTAATTTTTGAAATTGCGTGCATTTATAGTTTTGATTGAAATATTTGAATTGAAAAGGACAAACTTATGCAAAAATTTAATTTATTATAATATTTTGTAAATATTTAAATAAAAACCCTAAATGTTTGAACAAAGGACAACAAGCATAAAAGATTAATGAATGATGGGACTGATAGCTGAGTGTGTACTTCTTCAATTTATTCGTTATTTATTTTAAAGTGACTGCTGTGTATCTCTTTCTCTTGTCAAAGAACGCGGTATAACTATAGCGGGGATGGTTGGGCCGTACAAAGGACCATTAATGTGAAACAAGGCAATTTGGGTCAAGTCCATGGACATATATGGGGTATTTGATTCAATATTAGCTAGTCCGTTTAGTTTTTTCAGATTACTCCGTTCTTCCAGGTGATTAATTGTTAAGAATGGAAAGTGTTGGTTATTTTAGTGTAATTGAATTAACTAGTTGATCAATGTAATCATAATATTATATCGAACAAGTCAGGAGAGTACGGAGTGTATGCTTAGTTTGAGTTTATTATGATTATTAGTGCTTATGAGGCATGTTCATTGGCATTAGACACATCTATTGGAAAAGAAGTGTCTATTGGCATTAGATTTGTCCATTGACATTAGACACATCTATTGGGATAAGATGTGGCTATTGTCATTAGACAAGTCTATTTGGATTAAAGATGTGTCTATTGTCAAAAGACACATCTATTGACATCTATATATAGATGTTGCATTGATCATTTCAAGCACATGGTTCATTTGAAATACACAACAAAACACATTCTCTCTTCTTGCAGAATTTCTGACTTTATCCGATTGAATTATTTGGTGAACCACAAATAACTTCAATCTGAAAGTGTTCACACGACTTCAGAAAAATCCAAGTTACCACCAAATTATCCACAACAAAGATTGAAGTTATTCTAATCTGAAGATGACGAACGGAGAATCTGCAAAAGACATGACAAGTAAGTTTGCAAAATTAGACAAGTTTGAGGGTCAAGATTTTCGAAGATGGCAAAAGAAGATGCATTTTTTGTTGACCACGCTAAAGGTTGTGTATGTTCTAAGTACTCCCATGCCAGAAGAGATTGAGAATGAAACTATTGAACAAACAAGGCAACGCTGCAAATGGGAAAACGATGACTACATATGTCGCGGTCACATCCTAAACGGTATGTCTGATTCCCTCTTCGATGTATATCAAAATGTTGAGTCGGCGAAAGAATTGTGGGATTCTCTTGAATCCAAGTACATGGCAGAAGATGCTTCTAGTAAGAAGTTTCTTGTCAGTAATTTTATGAACTATAAAATGGTCGATTCTAGACCGGTGATGGAACAATACAATGAATTGTTAAGGATTCTGGGACAGTTTGTTCAACACAATCTGAAGATGGATGAATCTATCTCAGTTTATGGTGTTATAGACAAACTACCGCCATCGTGGAAGGATTTTAAACACACCTTGAAACATAATAAAGAAGATATGACATTGGTTGAACTTGGAAGTCACTTCCGAATTGAAGAGGCTTTGAGGACTCAAGAAAATGAGAATAATCCTAAGGGCAAGAACCAAGTCGGTAACTCTTCTGTGAATATGGTTGAAGATGGAGGATCTTATAAGAATCCTAAAATCAGCAAGGGTGATAAACGGAAATTCAAAGGAAACAACAACTCTTCCAACAAAAGGGCTAAGATTGCATGTTGGAAGTGTGGCAAACCTGGACATTTCAAGAAGGATTGTCGGGTTGGTAAAAGTAAGCAAGAAAGGCTTAATGGTGGTCCAAGTGGATCCAAGGATCCATAAAAGCAACAAGGTCAGATTTTGATCAAAAATTGTAATTCTGGTCAGAATTATGTATCATTGATATCTGATGCATTTTATGTGCAGGATGATAATGTTGCTTGGTGGATTGATTTTGGAGCAACAAGTCATGTATGTAAAGATCTTCGTTGGTACACGGAATTTCAACCAATTGAAGATGGATCTATCTTAAAGATGAGAAATGTTGCAACTGAACCGATCAAAGGGCTAGGAAATGTTAAGCTAGTGTTTACTTCTGAAAAATGTATATATTTAAATAATGTGTTGTATGTTCCTGGGATTCGAAAGAATCTCTTGTCTGGTTTTGTATTAAATAATTATGGATATAAGCAAGTTTATGAAAGTGACAAGTATATCTTGTCAAAACATGGCACTTTCGTTGGCTTTGGTTACTCATGTAATGGCATGTTTATGTTGAATGTAAATACTCCATTTAATGATGAATCTTCTTGCATGGCTTCTACTAGTACTAGCATAAATTTGCATAAATCAGAATTATGGCATGCTAGACTAGGACATGTACATTATAAAAGAATAAAGGATATGTCTAAAATGAGCCTTATACCTGCTGTTGATTTAAACAATGAAAAATGTAAAACATGCATGTTAACAAAGATAACTAGAATGCCCTTTAAAGTTGCTAATAGGGTGTCTGATGTATTAGAATTGATACACAGTGATTTGTGTGATTTTCATTCTACACCATCATTAGGAAGTAAAAAGTATGTAGTTACTTTTATTGATGATGCTTCTAGATATTGTTATGTATATTTGTTGCATGCGAAAGATGAAGCTCTTGACTTCTTTAAAATATATAAAGAAGAAGTAGAGCTACATCATCATGGTACCTTGATTAAAAATCTACGTACTGATAGAGGAGGTGAGTATTATGATCCGGTATATTTTCAATCTACTGGTATAATACATCAAACCACGGCTCCTTATACACCACAACAAAATGGTGTGGCAGAAAGAAAAAATAGGACTTTGAAAGAAATGGTTAATTCCTTGTTGTCCTACTCGGGTTTGAGTGAGGGTTTTTGGGGTGAGGCTATGTTGACAGCCTGTTATTTATTGAATCGAATTCCTAGTAAGAGGAATAAAATTACTCCTTATGAACTCTGGTATAAAGAGTCACCAAAATTGAGTTTTCTGAGAGTTTGGGGATGTAGAGCAGTTGTAAGACTCACTGAACCCAAAAGAAGAAACTTGGGTGAACGAGGTATAGATTGTATCTTTGTTGGTTATGCGGAGCATTCCATAGCATATAGATTCTATGTGTTAGAATCTAATGGCTATGTGCCTGTGAACTCGATTATCGAGTCAAGAGATGCTATCTTTGATGAAAACAGATTTGCATCTATACCTAGACCGAGGGACATGCTTCAATATTCTTCTAGTAGGAACTCGGTTTCTACTGAAGATGTTCATCAACCGTCTGAACCAAGGAGAAGCACTAGAGCTAGAAAAGCAAAGTCTTTTGGAGATGATTTTCATCTTTATCTAGTTGAGGGTTCTAGAGATGAAATTAAAGATCAATACCAATATTGTTTTATTATTGAGGAGGATCCAAAAACTTTTACCGAAGCTATGACATCGAGAGATGTTGCATTTTGGAAGGAAGCTATCCAGGATGAAATGGATTCTATCATGAATAATAATACATGGGAATTGAGTGATTTGCCCCCTGGCTGTAAAGCATTGGGGAATAGATGGATCTTCAAAAGGAAAATAAAGGTGGACGGTTCGATAGATAAGTTTAAAGCCAGATTGGTAATCCAAGGCTTTAGACAAAAGGAAGGGATTGATTATTTTGATACTTATGCTCCTGTTGCTAGGACTTCAACTATTAGGTTGTTAATAGCACTTGCTGCTATACACAACCTTGTCATTCATCAAATGGATGTAAAAACTGCATTCTTGAATGGTGAATTAGATGAAGAGATTTATATGAAACAACCCGAAGGGTTTGTTGTGCCTGGTTGTGAGAACAAGGTGTGTAAATTGAAGAAATCAATTTATGGTCTAAAGCAAGCACCTAAGGATTGGCACGATAAATTTGATAAAGTGGTCTTGTCTAATGGTTATGTTATTAACCAAGCAGACAAGTGTGTATATAGCAAATTTGATTCTTTTGGTAAAGGAGTTATAATTTGTTTATATGTGGATGACATGTTGATTTTTGGTACAGACCAAAATCAAGTGGATAAAACCAAGAAGTTCTTGTCATCTAATTTTGATATGAAAGACATGGGGGAGGCTGAAGTGATTCTTGGTATAAGGATCAAGCGTGAGAATAATGGTATTTCAATTTCTCAATCTCATTATATTGAGAAGATTTTGAAAAGATTTAATTTTAAGGATTGTTCTCCAGTTAGCACTCCTCTTGATCCTAGTATTAAACTTCTACCAAATAAAGGTGTTTCAGTATCTCAACTTGAGTACTCAAGGGCTATTGGTAGTCTTATGTATGCCATGATAAGCACTAGGCCAGATATTGCCTATGCTGTTGGAAAGCTTAGTAGGTATACTAGCAAACCAAGTTCACATCATTGGCAAGCCTTAAGCCGAGTATTCAAGTACTTGAAAGGAACCATGGATTATGGTTTGACGTATACTGGATTTCCTTCGGTTATTGAAGGTCATTCAGATGCAAGTTGGATTTCCAATGAGGAAGATCATTCTTCCACAAGTGGATGGGTATTCCTCCTTGGGGGAGGTGCTATCTCTTGGTCATCAAAGAAACAGAGTTGCATTACAGACTCAACAATGGAATCTGAATTTGTGGCATTATCAGCTGCTGGTAAAGAAGCTGAATGGATAAGAAATCTGATATATGAAATTCCATTGTGGCCAAAACCTATATCACCCATATCAATAAGGTGTGATAGTCAATCTGCCTTGTCTAATGCTTATAGAGAAGTGTTTAAAGGCACATCTAGACACATAGGTGTTAGACATAGTATGATTCGTGAGCTTATCACTCACGGTGTTATATCAGTGGAGTTTATAAGAACTCAACATAATTTAGCCGATCATCTTACCAAAGGATTGAGTAGAGATCTTGTGCACAAGTCGGCTGTGGGGATGGGATTAAAGTCCGTTTAAAAGTCTCTCATGTTGAGAAACCCAATTCTCACCTAAGATTAAATCAGGTGTTGAATTCAATGTGGAAACTTAACATCTAGAGACTGGAACACATTAAAGCATCATCCCAAGTTATGTGTTCAGACCTGCAAGTTGAGGAGGTTGAAGTCTATCTTCTTAATAGTTCTTTTGAAAAATCGCATATGCAGGTGCGAGAATAAAAGAACTACCTATTTGAGCATGAAGTTTAGCCGCTTCAAGAAGCTTGGACTTGGCTTTGATATGCTTAAGAAGGATTGGGACACAAGGCTAGTCAAATATAGTGTCAAGTAAGAAAATTTGAGAATGTAAAGTTATGTGTATATTATCTTCATGTATTCATTATGAATAGTAGAGGTTCAATCCATAGTGATACCTTGATATTCGAATATTTGAAATGTGTAATATACTAATGTGAAATTCAATCGTCATGATATTTCATTTATGCATAACTTTGTTATTTGTTGTGATTTTGTTTAGTTGATTATGGATTACACTAAAATGGGGGAGGATTGTTGGTTATTTTAGTGTAATTGAATTAACTAGTTGATCAATGTAATCATAATATTATATCGAACAAGTCAGGAGAGTACGGAGTGTATGCTTAGTTTGAGTTTATTATGATTATTAGTGCTTATGAGGCATGTTCATTGGCATTAGACACATCTATTGGAAAAGAAGTGTCTATTGGCATTAGATTTGTCCATTGACATTAGACACATCTATTGGGATAAGATGTGGCTATTGTCATTAGACAAGTCTATTTGGATTAAAGATGTGTCTATTGTCAAAAGACACATCTATTGACATCTATATATAGATGTTGCATTGATCATTTCAAGCACATGGTTCATTTGAAATACACAACAAAACACATTCTCTCTTCTTGCAGAATTTCTGACTTTATCCGATTGAATTATTTGGTGAACCACAAATAACTTCAATCTGAAAGTGTTCACACGACTTCAGAAAAATCCAAGTTACCACCAAATTTCTACAACAGAAAGTTCATTCTCGTTCTCATGACGTGATAAATTATTCCTTCCAAGCTTTTTTGAATTGCATATTATTATTTACATCACCGTCCAATTATTCATTCATTCTTTTAGTTTTGAGTTTCTTTCATTATGATGATTAAAACAGTATCAAAAGTAGTAGTAACAGAATGAGTCGCAAGAAGTCTCCTTTTGTAGCCTCGGCTTAGCTTACAACAACCTTCCTAAAACCGTGTCCAGTTGTTAGTTGTATTAGAATACCAGCTAAATTATAGTCCAACAAGCTGGTGAAAAAAGGACATATTACAGAACACCCTAACAACATAACGTGTCTATAAATCCGTCGACTAGTTTCATAAGTATGTAAATCGGACTAATCGAGAGTGATAAGGACCAAGTTGTCCCGCACTAGCACTACTTGAAATCACTGATCAAACACTCGAGCAAATGGGACTTTTTAGTCTCCTCTTGCTCAATGCCCACTTATATGCAGAGATCATCCAGCACCTAGATTTTGTATTCAGTTGGAGATTACCTAAATAGAGATCGACCGAGTTACACAATTTTTTCTCACATAACGTGCTAGAACCTAAACATACCAACAAGGAACAACATGTTTATAATCAGAGACAGTATTATGATATCTTGGGACTGTGTAGACAAATACTCGTTTTTATTGAACTGTTTGTCAAAGAATTTATACATAGAAAATTTGTCCAACATTCAGTAGACTTTCATGGGGAACATTGAAGATCGCACTGTTCTCTCTACATATTTTTCTAAGAAATGCATATATATAATCAATAGCTATATTTTTCGGGATCCCAGAATTTCTCCGTGCTCTCACCACTGTGTTCCCGAGTATGTGCACCACCCCTGCATCTCTACAGCTAATAAGGAACAACGTTTCATCAACCTCCGCCTGACTGCTTGCATGTCCGGATGACATGCTTGTGACGGGAACAATCGAGTCTACTGAAGAAATTGTGAGGTCGACGTTGGAGGGACTGGACTTTGCATTATCAGCTACGAGGAAGCTTCTAGACTGGTGTGTTTGCTGGCCATATAAGCTATACTCATCAGAGTCTGAGCTCCCTTCCATCATAGACTCTAGCCGAACAAACAAAAAAAGGTTATCGAAGAGTTTTTTCTCGAATTCATCATCCTTCTTGTGTAGGTCCTTGTATCCATATCTTGCAACACAGCGGAACATGTGAAAACTCTTGGGTCCAATCCGTTTTATAAGATATCTCTCATCTTCAGGGACTGTGTAGACAGGAAGATATTTCACACATACAAAAATGACGACAGAATGGATTGCTGGCAAGTTTGTGATCAAATGTGAAAAAATGTGAGGCACCCCACTCGCTAACTCTGTGTATACAAGTCCAATTCCAGGGACACGAACCAATCCTAAACTGGGACCAAGACCAAGAATCCATGCCATCGAAACTTTACTGTGCATCTCAAACTCATAACGTTTTACTGTACCATAATGCCAGACATGCATCACCAAAAGGAAGGCTGCTGCAATCACGAGCGGAACCCAACCCCCCTGATCAACTTTTAAAAGTACAGCTGAGAAGTAGGTCAACTCCACCAGCAGAGAAGACACTGTGAATATAAGGACAAGAATCCAGTGGCAACGCCATACTAATAACATAATTAAAGTCATGAGAAATGTAGTGGCCAGCATGACAATTACAACTGCCGTTCCTGGTGAGAGAGACAAAATTAAATCATATTAAAAATTTGAGAGGTGTAGCAGCCTGCAGTGACTGCAGTCATACTTGATGAGAGGAAATTCTATATTAAAAACTAGCTAAACAGATGTCAGATCCTCAAGGCAACATATCACTCATGATGGGTTTTTTAGTAGAAGTTCCATGGAAACATAATACTGTAAAAACTGCAGTCGGTAGTGACACACTTACCATAGGCATTCCCGATTTGACTTTGATTTTGGAATCCAGCTGTAACAGCAATGCAAAGAATCATCAGGATCCAATTAATATCTGGAATGTATATCTGTCCAAGAAACTTTTTTGATGTATGCACAACCTTGACTCTAGGGAAACAGCCAAGTGCAAGAGCCTGCTTAATAATTGAGAATGTAGCGGAGATTGTGGCCTGACTTGCAACAATAGCAGCTAAAGTAGCAACTATAAACATAGGCCAGTACATACTGTCTGCACAATATATAGAATATGATTAAATCGGGAAAAAAAACAATCACGAATTATAGAATAGAGTTTTTGTGCATTAGCATTATCCTCTGGTAACTATACTGAAACCCAATGAGTCTCAGATCTCTAATGTTGAATTAATAATGACAACATTCAAGAAATCATACACCCATGCAAGCTGATCGTATATTTTACATGTTTCTGGATAAGAATAGTAAGACAGAAGATGAAAGTAAGACTGCACCTGGAATAGAACGATAGAAGGCATCACTGACATGTTCTTTGTTTTCCATTAGATAAGCCGCTTGTCCAGAGTAGGCTAACAGAAGGCAAGGAAACACGACTGTTGTAAAAGCCAGTTGTATTGCTGAAACTGGAAAGTGAGCAAGGTCAGCAAACAGCGCTTCGGTGCCTGTAATATAATGTGTAGCTGTTAGAATGCATGCACCAGCCTTCTGTAACTGATACAATATTAAGATCTATACTTCAGATAGGCAGTAAAGAATCACTACTCTTCACATGGTAATAACTGAATTCGTACTTGAAGAAAGTGACCACAGCATGTAAAATGATATTCAAATGGAACCTGTAATGCTCAGCATTATCCCACCAAGAGAGTTCCAGCTCGATCTTCCTCCTCTTTTAAAGTACCGAAATATGTGAATAGGTGAGAAAGCTCTCAGAACATTCCTGTCGTATTTGAAAATGTTGAATACGCCGATGCCTCCAATTAAAAGAAACCAAAGCAGCACAATTGGAGCAAACAGCCACCCAACTTTATCTGTCCCATAGTGTTGCATGCTAAAAAGGCCAACTAGTATGACAACAGCCACTATTACAACTACATCTGCAGTAAAAAAAAAAAAAAAAACAAAGAACTTAATGCACAAAAGAATGAACTGCTCATGTACAACAAATTGTACATAAAAGCAAGGAGAGTCATTTAAGATGTTAAATTTAAGAATTAGTACCGTTACTCATCTTCGGGTGGTCCACCTTGATCCCTCCAGAAGCCGAGAGAACTGCAAAGTCTTTCTATTAGAACACATAGGTAAACACACAAACAAGTGGCATAGAAAGTACATGAACTGAGGAAGGGCAAATATTACTTTGAATAAAAAATTCAAGCAGCAAATAAAAGAAATTTAAATATCAGCCATGAACTGTAAAAGATCAATTTTGAACACTACTTGCCATAAGTATATTATTGCTTTTTAGATAATATATTTATTTTCACAATTCACAATTACTTTGTTCAATATATATGGCACATATATAAAACTCATTAGTGTATTTAGTGATTTCTAACATATATTCAATTATTATTCTGTAGTTATTAAGATAATTTTACCAACTATAATTTCATCAGACATGTTTTTTATAAGGCTAAACTAATCACCGAATTTCACGATCTAAACATTTTACCCCATTCTAGTTCCAATCATTTCCTGTCCATCAAAAGGCACAAAAGACTTTGATATGTATATGTCAACTCATAAAAAAAAAAAATCCATATCACCAAATCACATACAAGTAGAGCGCACGCACACACGCACAACAGAAGGAAAAAAATGTACACATACATAGAAGTGACAGAACAATACAAGTGCATATAAAGGAGCACTACCAGGATCCCCAAACAGGGGTTTTATTTGTACGGAAGTATCAAAGCACAAACTTCTAAGCTCTAGAAAAGAAGCGGTCTTTAACAATGCTCGCAGAGGCAGATTAAACTAAGGGGCAAAAGATCAAACTGCTCTAAATAAAGCAAATTACACAAATTTAGTAACTCAATGGCTCTTCCCTTCTAATAATTGGCAACATTACAACATAATTTTTATTACATTTGTTAACTCCCTGCATCCAGTCTTTGCCCACAGAAATTATATTGGTGAATTGTTTAAAATAGTTCTCTTAGTTTAGAAGTATGATATACATATATCCGGCTCCACTACTTACAAGCTTAAGCTTAAAGGTTCTGCTCTGTGCATATATCTTACCTCTATTGACAAATATTATATACTTGTTTTCCACAAATACATTCCCTGAGAATTTAAGAGCATAACAGAGAGCCATTTTTTGGATGTAGATACGATCAAAATGTGATGAAGTGTTTGTTATAACAGAAATTTCTGTATATCTTCAAGTAAACAATTAAATTAGCTGAACGAGTTTCTACAGGGACTTGATAATGACTTGGATTCACTCACATTGGTCAAGTGGGGTTCAACAGCAAGTAAATGTACCCTAATAAAATCAATGGCTAATTTATCTTTACCCTCCAGTGACTCCTCAGAATTCAAACAAATCATATCTACTTGTATTTAAGATGCATATGAAATTACAAATACATTACATGGATACTTGAGAAGCTACAAAACATGAAGAGCAAAAGACATCTTAATAATCTTGCTAGCCAATGAAATCATAAATAAATACTGACCAGATATAGCAGGAGTGAGAATTCCATCGCCTATTACCATGCAAGTGCCAACAAGGACAAGTAGAAGAAGCATATTCTTCCTAAATGCATGAGCCTCCAACCATCTTTTGGTTTTTGCAGCAAATGAATTTTCAGGGAAAATGCTACGACTATAAGTTGTCAGCTCCTCGTCTGTCCGGTGTTGATTCGGTATTGTGTTTACTTTGGCATGTCGACATAGTAGGGAGTAAAGTGCAAAGGTTCCTCCTGCAAATTTAAAGCCCGGAATTTTTAAAGCTTAGATACATTAAAAATACAGAGATACACTAATGCAATTTCAAGAAATTTATTGTCTTCGTAATAAAATCTCGTAGTAGCATATTTCTAATGCCTCTAAAGTTCTGGTGAAAGTAATAGCTACAAATGCAATAGTGTCTCTAATTTTTCTCCCCCGTTGTAATATGGCATCTTAGTTATTCCAATTTATCCTGGTTTTCAGTTACTGCTTTACTACCTATTTCAGATCTACAAAATTTTGAAGTCTTTCAGAGTATCACTGGTAGTACTGCCTATCTTTGGATGTGAATGATACACGCAGAAATACACAGGCTGAATTTATAGTATAAGCCATACACTGATAATCACTTGCCTTGACCATTGTCATTAGCCCTGCACACTAAGAAAACATACTTCAAAAGCGGGATAAGCGTGAGGGAGTATATAATTAAAGACAAGGCTCCAATGACATCCTCTGTATCACCGATTCCGTGTGGAAAAGTATTGTAGAACACATATAGTGGAGAAGTTCCCAAATCACCATAGACTACTCCAAGACTCTGAAACGCCAGTCGCAGAAGCAGTAGTGCTGAAAATTTCTGCAGAAAACAAAATCGCATCACTAAATTTTGATATTGAATCAAAAAAGCTGTATTCCTGCACACCCTTCATGCTGACTAATTGAAAATAGGACTATCAAACTTAATAATCTTCGTATAAGTTGCAAACATTTCAACTATCACTAACAATATCTTCAGCTGTCTAAGTCTAACTACAAAATTCAGCAAGAGAAATTTGTGCTCTCTTTTCACTGCACTAAATATTCAACACAATTTTTTATCAAACATTTGACTATAAAGTTTGTACTCCTTTGTGTACAACAGAAAATGCATGATGATCAACGAACTAAAAAAACTGAAGCCTGCAATAAGATTTCACCACTTGACCAAACAATTATTCAATTCAAATGCCTAAGCTCTCCAACCATGAAGATGTACTCTACAAGATACTCACACACACACGAATACAATAGAATCAAGAACATGTCAAGTTAAATACAACTAAAGAGGGTCAGACACCATACTTTTTCTCGGTACATATTCTTAAGCCTTCCAGCCTCCTCATCCATGGGCTGATCAAGCTTCTGTCCAAGATCCCACATACTGCCCATAGTATCGCCATCTCCATCCCTTTCCGACACACTTGCCATTTCAGAGCCTCGAGATCTTTTTGATCACCAACTAAACTCCAATAAGCAATACTTATAAGCAAGTAATAGACATGAATGCATATACCATATAAGTATATAACCAACAATAAACCAAAATCAGCAAAAAGAATGACTTCCAAGTTGAAAATAACAACAAAGATTATGAAAGATATATACTGTAATGAAGCAGCTCAATAAGACACACTAGTACTTATCAGACAAAAGACATGTAACTCACTGGTGGAGTGAAAGAGACTTGATTTGGTCATTTATCATTTTGCTTCCCAAGTGGGGTCACTTCCATTGTCCATCAGTTTCTGTCAGCCACATAATCAAGCACCCAGATGACAAATACACACAAGAATTATTATGTAAATATTTGTGAAATTTTAGTGCATAAAAACAAGAGTGGCACACTGGCACCCAAATGGAAGTTTATAGAATTAAGTGGTGATGAAATGAGTAAATAATGGAAAATAACAAAAGAGAGAAACTGAAACTTAACCATACAAGAGATAAGCACACGTTTGATTGTGTAAGTGTTGAAACTGCAAAGTCTTTTATCTCAACAACCCAGAGATGACTTGTGCATCTCTCTCTCTCGGAGTGTGAGAGAGAGGAGGGGGTCCCACTATTAATTGCTTAGTTGCAGTATAATACAGTATGATTCAGTTACAGGCGGCGACAAGTTTGATACAGTGGCGGATCTTGGCAGAATAAATATAATATGCTTCTGTAACTATAAAATAAATAATACTCCCTCCGTCCCTGGTTTCCGTACACTTTTGTTTTTCGGATGTCACATTCAATATTATACATTTTAAGACTTCCTTAAAATGGTAAATTTTTATAATATAAAAATCTCAACCACCCACTAGCTTCATCCACTTTTACAAATTTATCAATTATATATTGATGTCCCACTACTTTACCTTTATCAATTATATATTGATGTCCCACTACTTTACCCATTTTTCTTTCTCTTTCCTCTTACTTTATAGAGTATTATTTTATACACTTTTTTTCGTCTCCATTTCCAATCCAAACGTATACAAATCAAAGGGACGGAGGGAATACTTCCTTTATCATAAACTAGAAAAACTCGTTTACTTTTTGTATACGTGTTTTTGAAATTTATTAATCGTACAGTTTATAATTTATTTTTACAAATTTATTTTTAAAAATAAAAATTTAAATATTAAATTTTTATTTATAGAAATTCATCTAATCTAAATATCTAATCGGGGAGGAGTACATCATGGGCTGGTTAAGAACAAGAATTAATGGATGTATATTTAGCGGAGACTCCAAGATTCCTGAAAAAAGAGCATCTACTGCGGTGCACAATTAGTAGGATACAAATTCTAGGAAGTTACTCCTGAGTATATCGGAAGCGAGTCAAGAACCGGGGGAGGACTTTACAGGGGAGGGGTACAAAGACATCTTTAACTTTGAAAATAAAGAAGTATATTAAAAAATTGTTAAGAGCATATCCATGGTGCTTCTAAATCTTTCTTTAAAAAATAATATACTTCAACCATATTCTTTATACTTGCTCTTTATTTATATTTTATTATTATTTAAGATAAAAATCGGAGAGAGAATTAAAGAAAATTGAATGGAAATAGAAAAAAGTAATCATTTTATTCAATGAAAATAAGTTAGGAGCGCCTAGATACTCTTTAAAAGAAAGGAAAGAGAGAAAATTCTTAAATCTTTAAAAAATTGCTAAAAACCCATTGGAACTCTAATTTTCCACATCATCTTTAAATTTAGAGTTAAGAGCTGTTTGAGAAGTCCATTGGAGATGCTATAAGTCTTGCAAATTTTGGTGTGAAAAAAATTGACGATAATTATTTGTAATATAAATTAAAAATGTGTATAATTAATTTAAATTGATTACAAAATATTCAAAACAATAATGATAAATATAGTGGAATAAGGGTCATATTAAGGTTCTTATTAACAAGTACTCCGCTCTAGTCCATTATATAGAGCGTTTACTCAAATTTATTGTATTAATTATTCTACTGAAACTCAATCATGTATAATCGACTATTATATGAAAATAAATAAATATGTGATCATGACATATTGATATAACTTCTACGTGCATATGATATTTGAAATTATAACTATCTATTACTCTTCTATAATTTATCACTCACACTTATTTTAAAATGTCTGGCATAATTTTTCAATTCTGATTTTACGTTAGGTAATTGATTGGATAATACTGTACAGCATATAATCATAATTTTATGTGTACCTGATTAAATTAGAAAAACAAAAAAAATTAATCAAATATAGACAAGATTAGATTCATAAATAGACATGCTGAAAATTGATCCGACCAAATGATATACTTAAAAACTCGGACACTTGTTGTACACCACCAACTAGACTCTAAAAGCACTTAGCAGAATGGTCCACTAAGAAGCAATTATGGAAGTTTCCCCTTCAATTTATCCACTAATCAAACATTTTCAAGTTTATGAATGATTATGCTGTTACTTTATAAACGGTGTAAATGTAATACGATTTTTCACTCACGTCACCTGTGATAAACGCAATTTACTTATGAACTTTAATCAGTTTAACATGACATTTATAGCATTATAAAAATGTTTTAAAATATTGAGCATACTATAATCCTACGAGATTGCGAGAATCTGAGATTTGATATAAAGTCACGCAAATCGTGTAGAATAATATATACAATTAAAAAAATAGTACTACTGTACTAATTACTTTGCTTGCTAAATAACATGCCCGTCATTAGTTTATTATTAATGGCAATCGAAGACGTACTAAACAATTGTTAAGAATTGTCTCATTCTTAAAAGGCATACTCAACTGCACTAAACCTAGTACTAATCTCTGCTTTTCTTTAATAACCATTGTCGTCTTTGTTAGGCGGAGGAACTAATATGATGGGCATTGGTTCTGTTTAACATTGGTCTCTTAGTTTATTTATTTATACTTGTACTCAAATATAAATCAATCGAGCTGTATTTTTATTCTTTAATAAGTAGATCATATTACGCACCAGACAGATACTCTCTCTGTCTCATTTAATTCTATACGTTTCTTTTTCACTGCTCGACACGCACTTCAATATACTTATAAAATATAGTTCTATAACTTATTTTTAAAATTTTATTTTTCTGAATAAAAATATAGCATTCAAACTTTTATTCAGAAAAAAAGAATCTTAAAAATAAGTTATAAAACTATATTTTACAGGAGCATTAAAGTCCGTGCGCGTCCCGTCCCTCAACGTATATAATTCAGGGGGAACGAGGGAGTAGTAATTTTGAAGTTAAGCAGGATTTATAATATAATTTACATATAATTGTAGAAACTAATTCTCTGCACGAGTAGTATATTAATATTATGAGTGATATTCAGATTCAGATTTAAATCCCAAAATACCGACACACTAGGCTTCTTGCTTATAGCTCGCCACGATCCAGATTTCAGGCAAGATAATAAGTGCCGGTCCGTTCATGATGTAACCAACAAGAGAGATTGGACTTAGAAGTCTTTATCAGGAGTTGGCCTAGCTAGTCCATTACCAACAAGCCCAATTGCAACTAGGCCCATTTGAGCCCAATCGAGTTTTATGCTATATTAACAGTGTTCTACTGGAAGGAGAGATCATCGAAGAATCAGTTCTCTTTCTCGTTTGTTTCTATTCATGTATTTTCAATTTAGTACTTCTCAATTTGTTACGTCTTGCATTTCCTTACTCGGTTTATTTACAAGTACTTTGTCCTTGTTTTATGAGTTATCAAACTTACACAAAGCATGAGTTTCCATGATTCTCCCCAAATAAGTGAGGATTCTTATAGTTCAAATTCTTATACTGGTTTAGAAGAGATGACCAGCACCCAGGTTGGTTACAAATGGTATCAGTGCGAGCGTTCCTCCGACTTGACAGTGATGAATTTGGCGTCTCCTATGGCATGCTATCCAGGTGCATATTATTTTCCCCAACATCAGGTCAGTAACCCTGGCTTGTACTATTCACACGAGTATGAACCACCACCCACAGTTGCATCAAAATCATATGCTTCTGACTTTTATGCATATCAGATGTTTGATACAAGTTCGGACAGAGAGTATGTTTTTGCTAATGAAAATTTTGACACCACTAGCACAATTGCGTCGCAATATACTCTGACATGTCATACCCTTTCTAGTGGCCAACCTTATTATGCTCTTGAATCATCTAGTCCATTAACAACTCCCTGTTCTACTGTTGCATCTAGCATTGAGTCGATTTCAGTTCTCAATTTTCATGAGTCTGGTGAAGAAGTTACAAATTTAAATGGAGTTGTGAATAGTGTTTCTGTGCTTGTCAAAACTGATGGTTTTAAGGAATGTGGATATGAAAGTAGCACGGTTATGGGTGGACAGGACAAAGGTAAGGGATTAAGAGGAATTTTTTTAGAAACTAACATTAATCTAGGAGAGGTGATTAAAGATGATAATAATGAAAAGAATGAAGTGAAAAGTGATGTTGGAGAAACTGAGAATGACATTGATGATGGAAGTCTAACAGATCTGACCGGGACTGTAATTAGTTCAGATAAATTGACAAATATCTTTGATTATTCGTTTGTGATGGACAACTTCCGAATACTTCAAAATTCAAGTTCTATTGCAGAGTATGTTGATGGATTTATGCATGTTAAAAACAGGGCTGAGTTCAATTTTAAGTGCAAATTTGATGATGATCTTCTCTCTTACTGCTTCGTTGAAGGATTGAAAGAAGAACTTCGAGATGCCTTGGAATTATGGGCACCTCGGACTCTACAAAAGGCTATTGTTTTGGCTAAATATCAGGAGTTGTTGCTTAAAGAAAGCTTGATGGTTGTTAATGTAGAGATGAAATGTGAGAAGGGTCCGGTTACAAATTATTGTGTTAAGAATTTGTCGGCAGGACTTCGCGAAGATGAGAAACCAATGGTTGCAGAAGAATTACCTGCCATGGTTAATAACAAGAGGCAAACCCCAAATGATTATGTGTTGCAAACTATCAAAGAGTTCACAAGTACTATAAATTATGCTGATCTAGGTATGAAGTCTAGCAATATTGACGAGGCAAATGTGCTTATATTTGATCCTGGTGGTAATTCACATAATGCACATGAAGCCTGTATAATTTTTATGTTCAGAGAGATAATAGTTAAAAAGGGCTGTGAAGATGATGAAGGTGGAGAGATGAGAGAGAATTGTTCAAAAACTAGAACTTCCTTAGTAGAGGAACTTAATGTAATGCGGAAAGCTACAAAGTGGTGTTTAGCCTTTGACGCTACTGGTTTTACACTATTTAGTGTTGCAGGGTCTGATTTACTTGGTGCGGCCATATCAGGTGAAATTTTTTTTGGCTTTATGCTGGCTGGGAGTTTTGGCTATGAGGAGGTACTTCGTTATGCAATAGAATGTTCAGCTTTTATATTGTTGAATCAGGCTTTTTTGGATCAATTTCAAACATGTGTCAAACACTCAAACAAGACAGCTACTGAAGTATTTACAAGGCACCAGCTGGGGAGGTTATTAAACTGGATTCATGGACACCGTGGCGGCATTGTGAGGTTTAAGATACCAATTAGCAAGAAAATGGCTAGTGCTTGGTATTGGTGTGAGATAACACTAGTTTTTGATCCTGGAAATTTGTTTTTTTATGGTGCTATCTTGGTAAAGCTTGTTGCTGCTACAATGGATGAGCAGGAAATTTTATTTAATAACATCAGTCGTGCTCCAAATCATACTCCTTGGATATGGACTGAGGTTTTTACTAGTGGTACAAGTGGATGTGGAGAAACAATATTTAAGTGGGCTCAACAACACCACTATCTGGTTTTATCCATTGCCAGGAGGATGGCTACTGCTTGGTACTGGAGTATCACCATATTAGTATTTGATCCTGGAGATTTCATTTACTCCCATGCTGAAGATTTCAGTTGCTATCAAGTGAGGATAATCGGATCATCCTTGAGGACAAGGATGTTTTTAAGGGGAATGGATTGTAACCAACAAGAGAGATTGGACTTAGAAGTCTTTATCAGGAGTTGGCCTAGCTAGTCCATTACCAACAAGCCCAATTGCAACTAGGCCCATTTGAGCCCAATCGAGTTTTATGCTATATTAACAGTGTTCTACTGGAAGGAGAGATCATCGAAGAATCAGTTCTCTTTCTCGTTTGTTTCTATTCATGTATTTTCAATTTAGTACTTCTCAATTTGTTACGTCTTGCATTTCCTTACTCGGTTTATTTACAAGTACTTTGTCCTTGTTTTATGAGTTATCAAACTTACACAAAGCATGAGTTTCCATGATTCTCCCCAAATAAGTGAGGATTCTTATAGTTCAAATTCTTATACTGGTTTAGAAGAGATGACCAGCACCCAGGTTGGTTACACATGACCGCGCGTCCAAACTTAGCGCACGGATTATTTTTAATGCAAGAAAAAGCACATTCGTTGAATGATCAGATAAGTGGGAAAATATGGTCAAGCCCGGTGATGGTAATGATCGATATCACAATCTCATAGGTTATTTTTTACGGTTTGAAATCGTGTTCTGTAACTGTGTCGAATACAAATATTTTTTCAAAAAAACATTTATATCTTAGGTCTTTTACTTTTAGGAATCACTCACAAACATCATTGATTTTGTTGACATCCTAACTTGTGGATGACATTATTTTGTTTACGGACGAGGTTAAAAGAAGTTCTTTTTCTTATTTGGATATTATATTGGGTTGTTTGGAATAATTTAAAAAAAGTGACGCTTAAAGTAAAAAAGTGGAATAAGAGTGAAAAGTAAGTCAATAATTATAAATTGTTAAAATGTTTAAAAAATAAGTAGAAACCGTAAAAAAAAAAACTAACATTTTCTACTTCCAGGTCCTTTTTCACGACTTGTTAAAAGTAGTGCTCCTGCTTCTCTGTCCAAACAGGGGCATTGTTTTTTCCCTTCTGACTTAATTTCTTTTTCTTATTCGAATTATTCTTTTCAAATTCTTGCCCAATTATATATGACAGTTTCATTATTTAAATAATAATATTTAAAAGCGTTTTAAAAAGGTATTACTGCATTAAGGAACATCTTCCATATATTATTGAATTGAATAAAACAATAATTCATCAAATGATATTATATTTTTATTTGGATGAAAAATATTATATTCTAATTGAATATTTTCATACTAACTTCATAATATTCCATTTGAAAAGAAAGGCATCTCGCGTTTTTAATATTTTATTTTATTTTACATTTTAGTAATGATTTGAAAATAAGTATTATATATGCAGGGATAAAGATCAATAAAAGTGTTATAAAAATTTCAATGATCAAGACATGTTAAGGAATTATTCATCCCGAAAGTGTTATAAATATACGGAGAATTAAATATAATGATATATTTATATATTAATCTTATATAAGATATTAGTTATAAGTAAATCATATCTGTATATATTTTTAATTTGAATAATCCTCTATCATTTTATTAAACTTTTATATTATAGTATAAGTTAATTATTATAAATTTAATTTAATCTTTTATTTTTATTATAAATAAGTATTCATTTGAATTGATAGTTAAAATATGTATATTTTAATTTATTAATAAATTTTAATTAAACTTATATTTTTAAAAGGATTTGTCTAGTGTGTGCACATGACACATGCTAAGCACCAAATTTTATAAGTTTGATGGATTTTATAAAAAAGTAGTAGCCAATCAAAATCAACTAAACTTATGAATATTGGTGCTTAACATGTGCGGATGTACCCATGGATACACACTAGAAAAACTATTTCTAAAATGTATTATAATAATTTTTTTATAAAGAATGAATTTCCTAAACTTTCCCTAATCTCGATGTTTCCGGTTTAGAAATTCGAAATAAAAGACTCACCGTTCAGGAATCAAGATGAATTCGGAAATCGATATTACTTCGGAATTGGGAATAGCATTACATCCGCGATTAACCCAAGTCCCCGACCCCATCCCTCTAACTCGACGTCATTTCAAAAAGGTTATTTTACTTTCGGTTTAACATTCTTATGTAATTAAAATTATTATATAATTATATTTCTTGAATAAAAATAGTTGATTAATGCTATAATTTTAAAAGAAATTTTTTAAAAATAATAATTTTAACTATACAGTGAAAAGAATTAGAAGTATGTGTTAAGAGTACAAATGACTTATATTTAGATCTATATTTCAAGGAGGGCGTAACTTTAAAGTTTTGGAAATAATATCAAATCTCTGACCGAAATAGAATCTTTAGAAAAATAGCTTTGGGTTGACCAAACCACCTCTCGGACAACATAATAACAACAATGAACTACATTACATGTACAGAGGTGCCCGTTTGAGCAACTAAACAACTAAGATCTTGATGGCATCATCATCATCTAGTTCACCGTTTAAAGGGGATATACTAAAAGGGCAAGTGGCTCTTTTAACTGGAGGTGGATCAGGAATAGGGTATGGAATAGCAGAGCAACTGGGGAGACATGGAGCGTCCATTTCAATCATGGGTCGCCGTGAACATGTTGTTGATTCTGCCGTCTCTTCTCTCATCTCTCTCGGCATCCCGGTAACTCCAATTAGCTTCAAGAATTCAGTTTATTTCATATTGTCTTTCGTTGGAAGAAAATTTTGTGGTAGATGTTTATTTATTTATTTGTTTAATTTGCTATTAGGCTTGTGAATGAGTTGAATGGATAAGATTGATTATGTTCGTTAGGCTTGTTTAATTTACTGAAACAAGATTTTTGCTTCAATAATCCCAGCGCCTAGGTTGAGTAGATGTTCTGAAAACCTAACTAAGGCCTTGCGTCGAGCCAAATTCGAGCTAGACTCTAAAATTACTTATGTTCGATATTTGAATTTATATCGAATTTGATTTGATCGGCTTTGCAAACTATATGTTTTTACTGAACTAAACTCCACAGTCAACACGGTTATTAGTTCTAATTGAGCTGAAGGTAGTGCGCGCACTATAATTTCGTACAGGAGATTATGAGCTTACTGACATTTGCCATTTGGGTCTGTCTTAAATAATTTCTAGTCGTAGAAACAGTTATTATGTGCACACCACCCACCTGGACAGATTTTTACTAGTCTCACGCTGTTATAAAGGGTTTTTAAGAACATATGCAAGTGTTTGTTTGGTCAGCAAAATTAAAAGAACAAACTGAGGCGAAATTTTCTCAGGTTTCATAAAATTTTCCTAATTTATCAACATAAGCTGCAAAATTTCAAAGTGCCCTATATATTCACGTTTTCGAAGTTTTGTTGTCACACTTGGGGACCGATTGGGCGAGCTTTAAATAAGTGCTTCTTGATTAAAGTAAAGAAGTGAAGTAGAAGTTAGAAGCAAATTAAGACTTATAAGTGATTAAAGTGTTTGGGAAAGAAGTAGAAGTCATGAAACAAAAGCTAGGATTCTGAACTTCTTATAAGTACTTCTTGACTTTTTACACAAACGGTATGTTAATTTGCGACTTCGGTTTACTGCCATAGCAGAATGTTTGTTTTCTGTACTTGGTTAAAGAACAGTTATCTATTATGTGGATTTCATCCATCATTTGTTCACCAACTCTCTGAGTTAGTATTTACATGTTCAGTTTTTTTCTCAATTTTCTCAGTTGATAAATTATTCCAGCAACACAAAGTTACAAAGTACCTTGAGAGTATTGTGTAGTGACTGAGGTAACCTTACATTTTGAAATTAAAATTTACCCTAGCTCTGTTGCAGGCCATTGGGATTGTGGGAGATGTGCGCAAAAAAGATGATGTAGTTAAAGTCCTGGAGGCAACTATTAAACATTTTGGAAAGCTTGACATTCTGGTGAATGCTGCAGCAGGAAACTTCCTGGTACCAGCGGAGGATTTGAGCCCCAATGGCTTCCGGACAGGTTGTTATCATTAACAGAAAATACTTGAGCTTTTTGATATTAAATCATTATTAAAGGAGATTCTGAACCTAATTAAAAAATGCCTGCACTGCTGCCATACTTATATCATTGTTGTCCTAATATACTGTTTAAATTAATGTCTCTTAAGGTATATAATGAGTATATTTGGTCTTTTATGCAGTGATAGATATTGATGCAGTTGGCACTTTTACTGTGTGCCATGAAGCACTCAAGTATCTTAAGAAAGGTGGACCTGGAAAGGATCCATCCAAAGGTGGACTAATAATAAATATAAGTGCAACATTGCATTATACAGCAACTTGGTATCAAATCCATGTTTCTGCTGCCAAGGTATATCAATATTTTATTACTGTTATCATTTGTTGAATTTTTGATGAAATCATTGATTATGTATCCGTTACCAGGCAGCAGTTGACAGCATTACAAGGAGCTTAGCACTAGAATGGGGGACAGATTATGATATCAGAGTCAACGGAATTGCACCTGGACCTATTGGCGACACGGCTGGTACCAGCAAACTTGTACCTACAGAGATAAAGAGTTCAATTCCACCAGATCCTCTATTTAAATTTGGGGAGAAATGGGATATTGCTATGGCTGCTCTCTATCTCGCTTGCGATGCAGGTCAGAAATAATTTTAAAGAACTTTTGCATGGCAATTAGTTAAACTTCAGTTATAACCAACCTCTCCCTTGACATTGTTTTGTTTTTTTGACTGCTAACTATTTGGATATTCATCTTCTTGCAAGTTAACATATGTATGCTTTTGGAATTTATATTTTGGAATTCATTAAGAAGTAGTACGATAAAAATGTATCTTTAGGAAAGACATCTAGAGAAAGTTCTGGAACTAGCAAGTTACAACTAGGATCTGAGCTTCGAATCACGGGAAACCTTTAGAGTCTATTCTTTCCGTACACCCTAAAAAAAACTTTTCAGCTCAATCTTTATTGAGCAACAAGATCCAAAATAGCATTTAAAGTTGATTATTCTAGCACAACTCTGTGTCCCTGTCACCTCAACTTCCCGTGGTCTGATTAACATCAAAAACCGTTAAAGAATTATGGTTTGAGGGCATCCTGATGTAGTGATATGTAGCTTAGTTGTGTCATTCTGAAGTTTATCATCTTATATTCATACATCTGTCATGTTCAGTGGGCACACAGGCCTTTAAAATTACCAATGCTAAGAACTTTTTGTTTGTTAGATAATAATCCACAGCGTAATTTCTAATATTCTTTTCTGAAAGCATTTTATAATCTTGAACCTTATGTCAGTTATCTGTTATCAGTTTCCTGAAAACCCTGCATATCTTGTTGCTGCTACTGTTCTTTAATTTGACGAAAAACTCATTGGAAGTTGCTGCTACTGTTCTTTAATTTGACGAAAAACTCATTGGACCTTTTCTGCTCGTAGGCAAATATATAAACGGGACAACTTTAGTTCTAGATGGGGGATTGTGGTTGAGCAATCCTCGGCCTATCGCTAAAGAAGCAGTGAAGCAACTTTCACGGACAGTAGAGAAGAGGTCTAGAGAATCCCCGGCGGGGCTACCAAACAGCAGGCTATGATTTCAGAAGTTATTTGTTTTAATTCATGGATAAAAACTTTTCATTGTAATAAAACAGAGTCATAAACATAAACCAGAGGGCAAGGATTAGTGTGACGAAAATTGGTGGTCTGTGAGTAATGCTACACTATGTCCTATCTTAATATCTTACGATTGTTATGTTGATAATGCCTGAGTACATTCTTCATTGTTTTAACTCTTATCATATTCGAGTCGGAAGGCTCCCGAGCTAACCTGGCTCGAACTCATTTAATCGGCTCGTCTTGTTAAATGAGACGAATTTGAGCAAAGGTTCCGTCTCGTTAATTAAATGAGCCGGTTCGACTCGACTTCGTGAAATTAAATGAGCCGAGTTCAAGTAGAGGTTTAGACATGATTAGTGTAAAATTATTTAAGCTGACTCACTCGACTCGTCAAAATTGCATGTTTAGTTAAATGAGTCGGCTTGACTGGACTTGTAAAATTAAATGAGTCGAGTTCGGACAAAAGTTTAAGTTCGATAAGCTAAATGAGACTTGACTGAATTAAACTTACTCGAATTAGGTATGCTCTAAACTCGGTTTGCTCAACTTTCATCACGAACATTTTTGAAATTGGACTTTTATTAAAAGATATAAACCTTTTTTTTCTCGTAAAAACATGTCAATTTTTTTTTTATAAATTATAGAACACCATGTTTTGAATTTCTTTTACAAAATTACAGATTTACAATCAAATCGAGGATATAATTATAAATCAATATCTAAACTCGATTATTAAACTCGGTTGTTAACGGGAAGTGACATCTATCACGGTCCACATATACGGGGTAGTTCCTTAAAAAAAACACAACCTCGTATATTTTATAATAAAAAATTGCTCAAATTTATTGTAATAATTATTCTATTAAAAATCAGGCATATATATTGGATTATTATATGAAAATAAAAAAATATATTAATCTTCTGCAATCGCTTATATACAACATCAATTAATTATTTTTAAAATATGATATGCTTAAAACCTCGAACACTTGCCGAGTTGCTGTACACCACCGTCCACCAGCTAGACTCTAAAAGCAAACACGCGTGAAAACTACTCCTTCTATAGGTCAGTTGTTTATCAAAAAGTAAAACATTCAAGTTTCTGTATTTGATCCAGCTAAAAGCCCCAGATCATCAAACCCTAATTGTAATGGTAGGATTATTACTAATACTCACCCTTGTATTTTCACCTCTGATTATTTTATTTTCACCTCTAATTATAACCCTAATTTTAACGGTCATCAAATCTCGCCGGCGCCGGAAACACGCCGTCGGATTCTTCCACCCCTACACCAACGACGGCGGCGGCGGAGAGCGAGTGCTATGGTGCGCCGTCAAAGGCATCCAAGAACTCTCGCCGGACCTCGACTGTGTCGTTTACACCGGCGATCATGATGCCTCGCCGGAGAGCCTCAAAGCTCGCGCCATCGATCGCTTTGGAGTTGAGTTAGTTAGTTCTCCGAAGGTGGTACATCTATACAAGAGGAAGTGGATTGAAGATACAACTTACCCTCGCTTTACAATGATTGGTCAGAGCCTTGGATCAATATACCTTTCATGGGAAGCCTTGTGCAAGTTGGTTCCTGTATATTATTTTGATACAAGTGGATATGCTTTTACATATCCTGTTGCGAGGGTATTTGGTTGCAAAGTTATATGCTACACGCATTACCCAACAATCAGTTTAGACATGCTATCTCGTGTCAACGCAAGGACTTCGATGTACAATAATGATCAATTGGTTGCTAAAAGGTTTGCATTCAAATTAGTTCGATGCATTTTGCTGGATTTTGGATACATATACTTTGGATCTGTCTGAATTTTTTTTAGAACATATTATATGTCCTTTTGTCTTGTTGATCCTGATTATTCATATGAGTTGTGTAGTTGAAATGTCTTCAAAATGATAGCTCAAATTTAATAATTAAGGTAGGAACCACAAATATTCAAAAAAATTAAGGTTTCTATTCAAGAGGTATTTGGTACTTTTGCGATGTATGAAGAAGTCTCTTCTTATACAGGTTTTTTGTTTTCATGGGATCGCCTACAAGGCTATGCTTTTAATCTTACTATGGGATAAAGTGTTTGCTATTGAAGCTGGTTTATGTCTTCAAAAACAATTTGAACTTTGTTACTTGATCATCTGTCTGTTTATAAGTGAACGTAGTCCTGTTTCGTGCTTCAAGTTAAAGTAATATGCTTTCTTTTTTGGTTTTTTAGCAATTGAAAGATGATAAAATATAATCATTTTTGTTTCACATCCACTCATGTCAAATTTTGTACTTGACTGAAGGACAGTGTTCTGCTATCCCATGTCAAAGTCATCTATTACACAATTTTTAGCTGGCTTTACGGGATTGTAGGCTCTTTTGCACACCTTGTGATGGTCAATTCTTCTTGGACTCGAGCTCACATTGTTAAGCTGTGGGGGAATCCAGATCGTATCTACCGAGTCTATCCGCCTTGTGATACCTCAGGGCTTCAGGTGCTTCCCTTAAAGAGACCAGCAACACCTCCAATATTTATATCCGTGTCTCAATTTCGTCCAGAAAAGGCACACAGTCTTCAACTTGAGGCATTTGCACTTGTCATAATGAATCTAGATTCAGCCTTGCCAACGCCAAAACTTCAATTTGTCGGTAGTTGTCGGAATGAGGCTGATGAAATGAGGCTGCATAAACTGAAAGATCAAGCTATAGAACTGAAGGTCGATGGCCATGTGGAGTTCCACAAGAATGTTACGTATAGGAATTTGGTGGAGCTTTTGGGTGCTGCTACTGCAGGACTTCATGCAATGACTGATGAGCATTTTGGCATCAGCGTTGTGGAGTACATGGCAGCAGGAGCAATACCGATTGCTCATAATTCGGCAGGACCAAAAATGGACATTGTATTGACAGAAGATGGGAAAAAGGTTGGGTTCCTAGCTCAAGATGTAGAAGAATATAAAGATGCCATGTTGCAAGTTATAATGATGTCAGAAAGTGAGAGGCTTGAAATGGCTGAGGCTGCAAGGCTGAGGGCAAGCAACTTTTCAGAGCAGAGGTTTTATCAAGATTATAAAGCTGTTGTTCAACAAATCTTATGTCATTCCAAGAAGGAATAAAGACTGTTTGGCATTAATAATAGAGATTGGTGCTCCATGTACTTGGTTAAAGAGGAACAATGTAGAACAAAATTCATCATTTAAAGCTATTTGTTGAATTTATTTGCAAAGATTTCTAAAATACAAGTAGTTTATTTTTTTGCCCAATAACTAGTTTACAAGTTAGGGTTTATATTAGTGATACAGAATTGCAGGGAAACCAGACAGAGAAAAATTGGGGAGGAAGATGCCAGTGGCGAGGCCTGAGTCTTCCGATTCTCATGTAATCGCTCATGTCGACATGGATTGCAGAGGCAAGTAGACTCTTTCTTACTGCATGAAATCTGGTTGCTTAATACATATGTGTTTCAGGTTAGCTGAGTGAAACTAAATAATCTGCTGTTTGTTTATATGCATAAATATCTGCAATCCTTGTTCTTATGGAGGGCTTAGCCCATGATATGTAAAATGACATGATGGTGTTTTTCTCTATCATGATCATTGGCCATATATTTACCAACATCTTTAATGGCTTAACCCATAGCTTCCTTTAATTTCATTGGATTGCCTAAGTATTGAAATATGGATTGTTTTATGTGATATCCTCTAATATGAGGCAATGCAGTTGGGGCTTCTTTCGATTTCAGGTCATTCTGGTGTTAAAGTGACATCTTAATAACTTTGATACATCATGCCAGAAACATTAACCTAGTTGACGGTAGCACAGTGTGGCTCTGAAGTACTTAGTTAAATTAAATGTTCTGCTTCATTGTGGAGTGTAGTCTAGTGGAGCTCTGTGAGCCTGTCCTAGGAAATACATTTTTTTTTAATCTATAATAACTCATTATTATTTGCACATAATTTTTTTTTTGTTTTGCTTTGTTTTAATGTTGATTGCAATCGATTGTTCTTTGTGTTCTATGTGATGGAAGATTGGAGGTCATAATTTGGTCCTAACTGCAGCGTTTATATTACCCTACTTCACATATTTTCATCATAATATGCAACTCTTCAATTTTGTCATGCAATGATGAGGCTAAATCCTGGTAGATCTAACGGAGGCTTATAATAAACACCTTAAGGGTCCTGGTAGAAATCTTACACATTGGCCAAAACTGCTCAAGAAATCTTCAGATTAGTGAACAGATAAGATTCTGCTGAAGCTAAATACTCTGTACCCAAATTGGGTTAAAGAAACTGACAAGTCTACTACCTTTACATATGTAATATTGCAACATGAACCCTAAATAATTTAATCGTTGATAATTTTGCCTTTACTTGTGTTCTTCGTACTGGTAGAGAGTTTCATGACCTTATATGGTAATACTCTTGTTTGTTGTGTGATTTTTTGCACCATTTATGTATGCTAGGGCACTCCCTTCTCCAATATTAAAATAGACATCTCAGGTCTTTTAGCTAATTGTTATTATGCAGGTAATAGATTCTCAGCTTACTTAACTACTTCATCATCCAGGGGAAATATTTTAATGCCTTTTGCAATATTATTTCTTTTAGTCGATACATATCTGCAACTCAAATTGCTATCATGTCCCTGAATATATGTAATATGAATTACATAAAATTAAACTGGGATAGTATATATGATTATTTTACTTGAATTTCCGGTTACAACCTTATAGGTAACTGACCGCCTAATTCTCTCTCTTATACTAATAGTTCCATATATTTTTCATCCAGGAAACACAAATATATGCCCAGGAAAACGGTCTTTTTTTCATGGAAACCTCTGCAAAAACTGCTACCAATGTCAATGGCATTTTCTATGAGATCTACAGAATATAAATCCTGAAGGCAAAAATGAGTCATTTTTACTATGACTGCCCCTCTCGGCCCTCTTATTTACAAGACCTGCCATTACTCAATAATGTAGTATAATGTCTGACACAGCATGCTCATTAATTATGCAGACCTGTGTGTAATTGATGATTACTTTTTCTGCTGCAATTGACTCATGCACCACTATGTTTCCTCCCCTTTCAGAGTAACTTTTTATCTTTCAATTTCAAATTTCAAATTTCATTGTTATGTATTTGTTCTACTTCTCCCCTGGAAACCCTCTTCCCATTGTCGGTTGAAGCTCTTTCCTCAATCAGCTTCTCCTTAATAAACGAAGCATCTGTGTAATGGATCAGGTAACGATCTTTCATGTATAAATATAGATACGCTGTTTACAACCGTGTTTTGATTAAATGACCTCTGTTGCACAGCGGAACAAGATTTTCGAGTCTGATGGGTTGTACCATGGCCGGAGGTCTGATGATTTTAGTTTGGATTCCTCTCTGCACTCTGGTGAATGCTTTGCCTGTTTATTGAGTCTGATTTTGATTATGATTTTGTATTTTTAGGCGTTTGATTTAGTTCTTTGTATTTTCAGGTGCTGCAGTCCTGAACAGCTCAACGCTCAAGTATTGACTGTGGAAACGTGAAAAGCATTATGTGATCCTTTCATTAATGGTAATGCTGAATTGCTAGATTCTTCAACCTCATAATCGGTGGGGATAAAAGATGCATAGATTAGATTCCGGAGCAAGGACGATGCCAGGTATATCACCTGAAGCTCAAAACAAACTATACAGCTACTTTCAGGTACAAAAGATTATATATACACATATACGAATGATTCCTGTTGTCAGATTTCTGCAATTGTTAAAGTTTCTAAATATAATCAGGATGCTGCAAAAATGAGAAGTACAAGGCATTTGACAGATACGGATGAATATGTCAGTGGCAACAATGAAGGCATGCTGGCTGATGTTGTTTCTATTACAACTGCATATCAAGAAAATGAAATCTCTTTGTATGAACATCAGGAATGAGATTTTTACTGATATAGAGATCCACAATCAACATATACTTCCCAGGTACTCCCTCCGTCCCAGCCAATTCTTTACGTTTGGTTTGGGTACGGAGGTTAAGAAATATGTATAAAGTAGTGGAAAAGAGGAAGAAAAGTGGGTGAAGTGGTGGGACCCATCAATTTTTAATGAATAAAAGAGAGATAGTGGAGTAAAAGTAGTGTGAAAAGGGAGTAAAAGTAGTGTGAAAAGGAAGGAAAAGTTGGGAAGTGGTGGGACCCATTGACTATTTTTGGTAAGTTTTGGAATGTAAAGAATTGGATGGGACATCCCAAAAAGGAAACTGTAAAGAATCTGGTGGGACGGAGGGAGTAACTTATATTATCTTCACTTTACTTCACGTAAACAGATAAGCTGTACTTTATTTACAGATGAAGATCCAACTTTTCCGAATAAAGATCATTGCAGTACTCCATGAGCCTGATGTTTATCTGTTTTAACCAATATTTATGCAGAGGAATCCTCTATTTAACCAATATTCATGCAGAAGAGTCCTCTATAAAGATCTAATATTATTTTTATACAATTTTTAGGTATTCATTCGTGTTATCAATGACAGAGATGAACTTGATGGAAAATCTAAATAAGTGATATGATATCTGACAGTTCTAAACTGCTATAATTTGTAGCTTAGATATGTGATAGTATTTGAGTTAACTATCATATTATGACACTTATGGTGGTATTTCACTGAAGCTAATTCGATTCATTTTTATTGATAGTATTGTGTGTAAAGTGAAGCTACAAGTTAGTGTGCAACTGTCGCAAACACATAATATAGATAGAAGCATCACAAGTGTCTGGCCAACAATATAAAATATTGTTTTGGTGTGTCGTCACACACAAGAGAATTCAAGATAACACTATAAAATTAGTTTGAGCTTTACATGAAATTCCTCCTTGCTTTGATATATGTATACATAATCCACAGTCAATGTGTCTACGCTGTATATGAGTATATATAGGCTAATGAGGCACAAGATGGTCATTACAAGCGAAAGTTCTTGGAATTCAAAGCAAAAAAGAAGTTTTCATTTCCGATTTTTTAATGCAAGGACAAGTCATCGTGGAGAAGTTTAGTGAGCTAACATAATAAATGATGGTGAAAACAAGATGAAGGTCAGAGTATTCTTATTCGGTGCGCGTCATGCTCTCTCACTCATGCAACTATGCAAAAGGTAAGTTGATGAGTCTGAAGATTTCAACAAAGAGATCCTGAACCTGAATAAAGTGTAGTACTCTATGAGATTTTATGGGGTTGAGTGCTCTCTGATGATGACTCAACAGAGTCATAGAGTATGCGCCATATGTTCTAAATGTGGATCTGTTTGAAAGTTTATATTTTTGATATTTCGTGTTGAAGTATGTGTAATAGACGAGGAAATATATAACACTTCTACGCGGTGTCCCAAATTTATGTTGCAGATATGACAAGCAAGAAATATACTACTAATAAACCAATATAAACAGAAGTAGTTATAGAATTTTGAAAACATTCCATACATTGTTTTTTGAATGAAATTCATGAAGATACTTTCAGTAAAAAACAATAAATTTAAAAAGTTATTTTTTGAAGACTAATATTTCTCGATTGAAACGGCATTCTTAATCAAGATATGTTTTTCGATTAACTTATTTGAGAAATATAAGGTTTCCTCATGTTATATTTAATTATTTTAAAATTGACTTAAAATTTTATTTGAGATAATGTAATTATAAATAAATTAGGAGTTAATTTATCAAGATACATTTTTCCAAGTGATTAATTTATATCGATAATTACTAAATAAATAATAAATATAATTATAATTTTATTTGGTTATATGGTTTTATTATATTGCTAAAAACGTACAATATTTAAAAACTGAGGATATGTTAGTCTCTTTCGCTTTTTATAATGTTATTTTAAGGTTTATCACGTAACACTTTTAATTATTATTTGGGTTGAAATATGAAAATATTTTTTGAAATATGAAAATATTTTTGTATTCATTTTCACACATATTATCTTCTGATATTTTATTTCAATATTCATATAAAGTGATTCTTTATATTAATCATTAATTTTTATTCAACATTTTGATAACTACAAAATGTATGTAAATTATTGTTTGCTATAAAATTTTAAAATATAAAACATTTGACTAAAATGCGAATCGTCGCTTCGCGTATAAATCATTTTGATTATAAGATATTAAATATTCGATTAAAGGGTGAGGTGTCGCCGCTAGGCGGTGCCGAGAAGCGACTTTTTATATACTAAAAAATATTACGTATTTCTCGAATATAAATAAATTTTAATTCAGAATCAACTTTTATAAATGTTACGTTATTCGCGAACATAAATATATTATATAACAATTAAATAAGATAAATATTACGTTATTTGTTCACAAATATAGATTTATGAGTATATCATAATTTCAATAATTGATCATATTTATTGTGAGATTGTTTTGGTTTTTTAATAAATATTTTTAAGATAACTAAATAAATTTAGAAAATCGATTCAGTAAGTTATATCGAGATCATTAATTCTGGATGAACCAATTTACTCGGAGATTGTAGTTGTTTTTTTAACTATATAAACCAGCTTTTCAACAAGTGATTATTTCATAAACATTACAAAAACTATTTTCACACTGTACCTTAATAGATTTCTCCTAAACTATTACATAATAGCACTTGCCAAAAATATTCTGACGATAACCGGGCACAATTTCTTAAATAGATAATATCTATTGCGATAGTAATTATAATATTTAATTTATAATCATTGTATCATTTTAATTGCATGAGCAAGGTCTGATCAAAGGCATAGGTACCAGTAAAATAAGCCTAAAACTTCAAATATCTCAATAAAATTAATATTGAGTTTGACTCAACATGAAAATTTCAGTATCTCAATAAAATTAATATGAAAGTAGCGTTGTGAAATATAAAGAGTAAGATTATTATTATTACCATACTAATAAATTTAAAAGATGTTTTCCATAATTTAAAAAATATAAATTAAAAGTTAAATATATATTCAAAAACTCCAAATGTTTTGTGTATTGAAGAAAAGAGAATGTGATATAAAGTAGAGAATTAATATATATAGAACTAAACTCTTAATAAAGAATAATACAAGGTTACTCAATTACAATTCATTTTCAACAACTGAACAGGAAGTTAGTAAGAGGCCCATTTCATATGCTACGTACGGCCTGTTATATTTTTTGCCCAATTAATTCGTTATAGGCCCAAACATAAGTCCACTACATTCAATTATTTTCACAGCACATATTCAAAAGCTTCTCTGTACAGTTTGTTTAATACATCTCCCTCGAGCACTCACGGAGAGGCTTTTCTCTGGGCTTTTGTTTAACAAATTTCCCTTTCAACTCTTTCACAGACCTGAGTAAAAATATACCGGCGGTAGCCGGGCACAAGTCCTAGTAGGTATATTTTCTTTATTTTATAAATTATGGAATTCTGAGTTATAAAGATGTACACCTTGCAAATTTATACATTTAAGTTATGGAAACTGACATCTTGGTTGCTAAAATTCTTTGATGGTGTTGATTTGGTTCTGTATGACTAGTGTTCTCAAATTTGCTACGCGGCTAAACTACCTTCTAGCAGTTAATTGGGTAATAGGGAATTAATAAGAGCTTTAATAGGTTGTATTCTACTCCTTACATGGCTTGTCCTTATTCTTTGCTTGTCATCATGTTGGAGCATTGATCTATGTATTTTTGTCTCCGCACAGCAAAGAGATTGCCCCGGCTGCAGCCAGTGGCCAACCCATCTGGGATGGTTCTTACCGGTAGGTCTGCTGATAGAGCTGTTTCCACTTCTTGTTGCTCTTGAGCTTCTGTAATGGTTCTAACAATTGCATCAGACCATCTCCAACCCATAACACCAAAATGGTGTAATTTTAACATCATTTTGGTGTGAAAATTACATCATTTCAAAATTTCACTCCAACCCTCAACACCATATCCTACATCAAAAAGAATCTTTTTACACATAAAATGGAATATTCTTCACTTTTTAAGTTATTTATATCAATATTTATCAATATCATAATTTTAACAAGTTAACTAAACAAGGATCTCAAATAATTATATATTCATCAACCAATTTAAGAGAACAACTTAATTATTTAATTTTTTTATACAAGAATATAAATTTATGATTTTTTGGAAAAAATAGAAAATGTAAATTAAATAATGAAGGAAGAAAATTTATAATGATTATGATTGAAAAATAAAAAACATAAGATAAAATAAGTGTAATGGGAAATAGAAGGAATAAATTTGTTTTGTCTCATAAGTGTGAGGGTATAGTAGACATTTTTAAAAACTTTAAATTTGGTGTAAAAATTACACCAAATGAACACTTGACACCAAATTTGGTGTCAACCAATTCATTTGGTGTAATTTTAACACCATTTTGGTGTTGCATTGGAGTACCTTTTACACCAAAAGTGACACCATTTTGGTGTTTTGGTGTTGGGTTGGAGTTGCTCTCAGCATGCTCTTTGAATAGTTTCTGTACCTTCATGCTCCCATACATTTGTGCAGTTTTTTTCGTGAAGATTATATTATTGCCTTTTCAAATCTTTATTAAACCGTCCCTTGTAAATCTTTATTATTATTTTTATATTTTTCCTAAATTGTAAATCTTTATTTGAATTACATTAGCATAATATTTCAACTTAACCCTCTCCCCCTTAAGAAGTTAGTCCGGGTTATAAGTCAGTATTATATTATACCAAGTTACTAAAATCTATGAAGTGAAAATATAGTATACTATATACTTGATTAATATCTGTTGCTCATTATTAATTTGTTGAAAATATTATTTTTGAGTGTAAATTTTTCAAAAATATTAAAATTTCATTCGAATATATCCTTTTGTGGTGCTTATGTGCACCGAATATTTGATGCCATGATTAGGGAGATGATATAATTTTTTTTTTAATTATATTTTGACGTGATAAACAGAGATGGTAAGAGTAGACTAGTAAGCAGCTAATGATGTGATCACCTGTGTTCAAGTTTGAAATTTTGGAATGAGTTCTGATATCGTATGTATTATTATAAAAATAAAAAAAGCTGAAAATCAACAAACGTAGATACATCTACAGATTTTAGTATCCTGTCTGCAAAAAGCTTGACGCAGATTTTTAGGTTGGATAAGTTTAACACAATCTTTCTGGCACTTGCCATCAACTCCTGGTAAGCACGAGTCCCCGTTTACATCCATTCCGCACAGTTTTTGTCCATTCACCCCCGCTACATTTCTTTCAGCTGCACCAAAATTATAGAGTAAACAATTTTGATTAAATAAAAATACGACCCGGAACGAATTTATGTCATTTAAATGATGAAAATATGTCAAAATCTCGAAGAATGCAAATCCTTCTCCCAACTCTCTACTCCATGCTTGTATAATTTATTTATTTCGAATATATATAAATGTACATGATATAGGACAAGTACCTGAAATTAGTAGGGAAATGTTATTTCCAGAGCTGTTTTTTAATTTCCAGAGCTGAAAAGCCTTGAAAAGACGAAATTACCCCTCTATATTGTTTTTTTTTCTTTTGCTATTGTATATGCACGGGGGCAGTTTTGTCTTTTCAAGTTTTGTTTGCTCTGGAAATTAAAAATCAGCTCTGGATTTAACATTTCCCAGTTAGTAGAACAGAGATGACCAGAAAGCAGGTAACTACGGAGATTCTCGCCATTGTTATTATGATTGTTGAATGCTTGGAATGAGCTCTAATTCGTAGCTATTTTTGTACTTGGGTAGCATACAGGGAGTCCTTTTATACATGAACAGAGGATATCTTTTTTTAAGATCTGCGGCAGACGGTGTTATTATAATGAATAAACAATAATTCATATCTTACGGATTGTAGTTGATTGCACAAAATCGTGAAATTGAATAAAATCTCATTAAATTATTGTAGATTTCTTAAAAGTTAATTACTACATTTTTTTCAAAAAATCTCATGAATTTAATAATATGAAACTCTAGAGTTCAGAAATTTATTTTAAGATTTCATCGGATATAATCCTTTAAATATATTTTCAAAAATCATATAATATCTCTAATTAACAAAGCTCACCAGATATTATTATCTTTAAAAAAATGCTGTACATCATGGGAGGGTATTCGATAAGATTTTTTTTTTTATTTATAAAATTTGAGGGAATTCAATTGGAATTGTTTAAAATCTATTAAAATCTTGAAGTATTTAATTGAAATTTTAAATTATACTACAAAATCTGATGGTATCCAAAGATTTTAGATTATCTTTAAAATCTGATGGTATTAAATTCAGATGGTTTAAAATCTGATGATATTCAAATGTTAATGGAATTTTTGGATTTTATAAAATGATGAATTTTGTGTTATTTTTGAGTGTATTTTAATTTTACTGAAATACCACCAAAATTCATGAGAGTTTGAAGTAGTGTGTTAAAATCCTAAAGAATCTATATCAACTCTAAGATATTTTATCAAGCATCCGCACAAAATTACAATCATATACAATTCATTAAGATTCATAGATAAAAAACAATTTATTAATCTTAATTGAATTACAATACAACTCTTTAGTTTCACATCTTCTAACATCCCCAATCCGGAATATGAAAAGTTTAGTAGTTTATAAACATAATTATTTTGGGCTGGTTGTTGTAATTGGGCCAATTCATCGACTCGGAATTTCACCCGCACAGTTTTACATTTTTTTTTTGATACGACACACAGTTTTACATTTTAGGAGGAGGTTATATACATAGGTTTGGCCGTTGGCTTTTTTTTTTTTTTAAACTAGTAACACGCGACCACTTTGCCTTCCTTCTCGGCTGTCATTCATGAATATACAGGACTGAAAGGTTAGGCCCAGTTGTTTCATACTGGCCTCTGAGAGATATCGTTATGGAGAGTAGAGTCAGCCACATCACCTGATTCTGGCAACAAAAGAGGTTCACGGAGCTGGTAAGTGCAGATGAGTGCAGTCATGTCCAAAAAATACCCCCTGTTTGGCTCGTGAGATTACAACTCGGTTAACAAAAATCAAAATGAGATTTTAATACATTACGAAATCTCATTTCATTAGTCGGGTTGGAATCTCGTGATAAGAACAATACCAGAGTCTACAAAAATTGCTTCCATGTCTCCCACCTTTGTGTTGCCCTGGCTAGTCCCCAACCATATATAGCTCCTCCACTTCAAGTGACAAGACTTTAAATTCGGCTTCCACCACAACTTTGTGCAATGTACATTGCACATTATTTTGCAACCCTTGACAAACTACATTATTCTCTATGTTGAAGATAAGTCTGCGTATAAAATGGGAACGGATGATGAATTTTGTATCGATTTTAATTTTGTCACTAGATTGAGGACATGAGAAGAAGAAGAAGATGAGACAGTTGATTCTTGAATGAAACACACAAGCTATTGCCATCTCGAGTGGGCTTCGATTCTCTGATTTGTTTTGTCTATCAAGAATAACCGGTCACCTCAGATTCAGCATCATCGATCACTCATAAAAAATTAAAATTATGCCTTGTTTGCCTATTCATTAAACCAAATAATTGAAAACAATTAGTCAATTACTATAATTCTCTAATTAACCTATTCTTTAATTTGTCTATATAAACAGGCAAGCTAGTACTCCTACTTAGCATTAAAGCACAATTAGCAAGGCAGAGGCTATAATGGAAAACCACTGCAGGAGAAAAGTCCCCGGGCCTGGAAACCATCTCCAACGCCACGAAGAAGCTGTGGTAGGGCGTCTCATTGCTAGAGAGCCGCTGTCGAGGGAGAATTCATCAACAACATTGTTCGCCACTCAAATCTCTGCCATGGACCGTCTTTGCGTCAGAAATCAAGTTAGCCAGACAGTGTTTGCTGCACCTGCAGACATTCCACATATAACTGCTGTCTCTCGGCTACATGCAGGGAGGATCATGTAACAACTACAATGTATCATAGGCATGATAGTGCCTTATCTAGTGTGTATGATTATCAAGGATGTAGTTTAAATAACGGAATGGATCATCCTCAGACCTCAGCTACAACGACTACTCAGTTTAATAAATGACTACTTCCTGTTTAGTTGAGTGTATGACTTATTGGCTTGTGTCGTAAATGAATCGAGTCGTGTTCACAAAATTTTTGAGTTCCGCTGATCTAAATGATCTTAGGAGTTGTATTGTTGGCACCAAAAATTTCATTTACTTTGTCATTTGATGTGAAACTTTCCAAGCTCTAATGTACCATTTCTAATTTGCGAGTCTGCGAGAGCAAGAAAAAGCAGTGACTACAAGAATCAAAGACAAATCACTAAATCAGCTCAACCCACGCAAAACAAATTATGTCGGTGGTCATGTACATAGCGTTATTTAACATACTAATTTTTACAACAATTTTAAATATTTAATAATATTTAAATTATGATTATTTTTTTGTGTTAATTTGTGTTGGCTTAACAATTCCATTTATTAATTAAAAAAAATCCCCCCTTCAAAAAAATAAAATAAAAAAAGAATTCCAAAACAGAAAAAACTAGGATCATATACCATTTGTTTGTACAAATTTTCAGACACAAGTGAATTGAACTGAGTTGGTAATCACACACACACACTTCCCGCCACACTTTCCAGAAATGCTCCGGCGCCTCCGCGTGCGGCGGCGACCCAGTTACGCATCCCACCTCTGCGCAATAACCACTGCCATTCTCCTCCTCATCTCCGTCTCTCTTCTCCACAGTCGCCTGACCTCCGACCGCCCCACCAACCCTCTCCTCCTCTCAAACGACGCCGTTTCGCTCTCCGACCATCTCCTTGATGACGGCGATCCCGAGGACCTCAAAAACCTCACCGGATCCGACGACCGCATTGACGAGCTCGACGACGGCGACTCCGATCCATCGAAGATCCCCAACGAGGACGAGATTCTCCGCGGCGTCGAGCTAGAAGATGACGATGATAAGGATCAGAAGAAGCCTAGTGTTTTGGTCAGTGGCTATTACTTTGATCATGTTAGTAATGTGATTCGTCACGCTTTCGATAAGAAATCGATTGATTTGTGGGAGGATTATGTTGCTTTTGACGCGAATTTAGGGTTAGGGTTGGAGGATTTGAGTAGGGGAGTGTTTGGCTCGGACGATATCCCGGTGGATGATAATGTGAGGAGGAAGGTGGGGGAGGTTAAGGGGATTGAGGATGCGTTGTTGTTGAATATTGGAGGTAGGGTTTCGCCTTTGAGGGAAGGGTGGGGGGATTGGTTCGATAAGAAGGGTGATTTTTTGAGGAGGGATAAGATGTTTAAGTCCAATTTGGAGTTGTTGAATCCGTTGAATAATCCGCTCTTGCAGGATCCTGATGGGGTTGGGTTGACAGGGTTGACGAGAGGGGATAAGATGGTTATGAAGGGGTTAGTGAGTGAGTTTAAGAATGCGCCGTTTTTGATTAGGAAGGCACCAGAGATTGGTAATGTTAAGGGGATTAAGGATGGTGGTAAGGTTGTGGAAAGTGAGATGAAGGTAGCAGAGCGGAAGACATTGGGTGATAATGTAAGTAAAAGTACGGTTAGTGAAAGAGGCGTAGTTGGTAGTGGACGTGATGGTAAAAGAGTGGATTCGGTAGTTAGTGATTCGGGTTCTAAGAGTGTGGATGGTAATGTGTGGTCTGAGTTTTCTGGTCAAGTTTATGCTGATGGAAAAAGATGGGGTTATTATCCTGGTCTGGATGGCCATTTGTCATTTTCAAATTTCATGGATGCATTTTTCAGGAAAGGGAGGTGTTCTACGAGGATTTTTATGGTCTGGAATTCTCCTCCATGGGCGTTTAGTGTTCGCCACCAAAGAGGACTTGAGAGCCTTTTGGTTCACAATCCAGATGCGTGTGTGGTCATATTTTCTGAAACAATTGAGCTTAATTTATTTGATGGCTTTGTCAAGGACGGGTATATTCTCAACTTTGTTTATGTGTCTAATACTACCATTTAATGCTTTTCAGCCAGTGTAGAATTTCTCAAGTTCAGATTTCTTGCACTTTGAAATTGTGATACTTTATCAGATACTGGTGTTCATAGTTGATATGCTGCCAGCATAAGTTGATAAAATTATAGTTTGAGAAGTATGTTAAAATTGTATTTATGAACGAGCTAATATATCTTGTCCTTTGATGGTTTCCAGTTTTAAGGTTGCTGTAGCCATGCCTAATCTCGATGAACTTTTGAAAGATACACCAACCCATATATTCGCTTCTGTCTGGTTGGATTGGAAAAAGACTAAATTTTACTCTACTCACTTAAGTGAACTTGTTAGGCTCGCTTCTCTCTACAAGTAAGTTATCTACCTGTTGCATATAACTAACATTAGCTTTAGATTGCTTTTGGGAACATGTAATTCTTTTCAAATTTTGGATTTTAAATGACATGATTTGAGCTGTCATTTCAAACTCTCAACTTTATACTAGTATTTGAATGGCGTGGATTTCAAATGAAATTCAAATCTAACTTTTTTTGTGTATCCAAACATGTAATTTGCTCAAATCCAGTATTTCAAATGAAATTCAAGTTCCCAAACAAGCCATTAGGTTTATCTATATAGAGGTTTGGGTTATTAATATCCTTTTGAGATATAACCTTAAGCGATTCTATTACAAGCTTTGGATAATTTTTTTATGTTTAGTAATGCAAGTAGATCTATTTTTTTTTGGTAAGTATCAGAATTAGTTATCTGTCTACAATGAGCACTGAATCTATGTAATTATTGCTTGGCCTATGCAGATATGGCGGAATCTATCTTGATTCGGACATTATAGTCTTACGGGCATTATCTTCACTTAACAATACTGTTGGACTAGAGAATGAGCACAGTGAAAGCGATATAAATGGTGCTGTAATGGCATTTGACAAACACAGGTGTGTAATTGCAGATGTAGCTCTGATGGGAAATATTTGTCATGGACTTACATTTTGTAATTTGGGGTTAACATAGAGAGTTAATTAACAACAAACTGACCTCTTCTTTATGCTAGTGTCCTGTATTTAGTACTCTTAAATTGCTAAATTGAAGTTGTTTGCCTGGGCTTTAAGCCCCGGGCTTTAAGTCATTTCTGAATTTAAGCTGAAAAATGTCTGTTTGTATAATAATCAGAAGTCGGCTTAAAGTCAGAATTAAGCCAGAAACTGACTTAAAGCCAAAAGTAAGTTTGATTTCCTTTTTTAGTGACTTATTTCTTTTTTGATAAAAATTACCCATAAATCATAAGTTACCCATAAATCACTTTTATTTTTAATATTATATTTATAATAACCTATAAGTCATTAATAAGTCAAAATTACCCAAACAAACATTTTAAGCTCCCAGCTTATCACTTAAGTCACGTTGAGTCATAAGTCACGTTAAGTCATAAGTCATAAACTCAGCCAGACGGGCTCAGGTCTCCTAGTCTTCCCCTCTCGCGGTTTTGTTCTACCATAGATTTATATTGAAACCGTCATGCATGGTGTACTTCTATTGATATTTGGGACATATATGGTTCAAAGTTTTATCTTTTTAATTGTAATTACATTTGTGTTTGACTGTTTTCCTTTTTGTTCTATTAATTCATTGGCCAAGGCTTATTCCACATCTTTCTGCAGTCCCTTTATTTGGGATTGTTTAACAGAGTTCTATTCAACATATGATGACACTCTCCTAAGATGGAATGGAGCTGAATTACTGACTAGAGTTGGTAAAAGTTTCCTAAACAAAAAGAGTCCCTTAAACAAAAAGATGGAGCTGAAGCTGCAGCCTTCTTCTGCATTTTTCCCTATTAGTCGCGACAATATCACAAGGTATGTTTCAAAGTACACAATCTGGTAAATTACATGATACTCTGAAAGTTGTACAGCTTTTGTCATTAATTATTTGTCAGAGTAGGACACACATGATACTATGAAACATAACAGAATTTATGGCTTGTGTATTATGATACCTGAGTTTGATTTATACAAGGCAAAAGGATTCTCAGCTTTGCCTGTTAATTTAATTTATTATTATTGCAAAATCAAGATTTTTTTGTCTTTAGTTTTATTTGAATATTTGCTTGAAGCGCTCATTAAAAGTTTTTCTTATAACATATATACAATGTCAAGAAATTGATAGATCACATACAGGCACACTCTTGTGACTAATTTTGCCTTGTCATCTACAAAAGTATGAGCTGTTTAATGAATGTAATGTGAGAAAAAAGTTATCAACATTGATTACTAGTAAATGATATATTTGCCCTACCGTCTGTATTTACTAGTAAATGATATATTTGCCCTACCGTCTGTATTTATGTTTCTGCTTCCACATTGTACATAACAACTGTCTAGACTCTAGATACTATCATCCTAGAAGCAATTGATGTTTGCTTTAAAACATTATGTGAAAAGTAATCAGTGACTATTATAGTTGGTGTGAGATATATACTTATATTGCATAGGTGACAAATGGTTTTGCAACTAGCAGTGCTTGAATTTGTGATGAATGTCGTTTTACATTTACTTTGCAAATATCTATATTTCTTTGTCCTATGTGCATGCTTCTTGCAGTTTCGATTTCTTTCATGTCCGACTTTTCCTTGACAGCTAGTAAATTTATTACAGTTTTTTTACTACTCCGTCAACTACATCTGAAAGATCTCTACAAGATGGATTATTCAAAAAGATCCTCAATGAGTCCGTGACATTTCATTTCTGGAACAGCTTAACATCGGCCCTAATTCCAGAGCCCGATAGTCTTGTTGCAAAGCTTATTAACCACTCATGTATCCGCTGCTCTGATGTGTTGTAAAATTTTAGAATCAGTTTGTTCCCAGAAGTGCTTTAAGATAGTGGTAAGAACTTGGACATTGGTTTTTATTCCCTCTTATTGAAGTAATGTCAAACAATACTGAAGCTGATGTCTGGCTAGGGCCAGATTGGATAAGATTGATTGATGAAGCTACGTGCCATGAATTGTATGCTAGAGAAATGAAGACTTCATCGTGCCTAAAAATTTGAAGCAGGGTTTGAAACCTTCAGGGAGAGTTTACAAGGAAGCTTTCTCGTGGTCTTTTATGTCTGTACACTGCTTTTGAAGTGAAGGATTGGATAAGTATATGTGATGAGGGGGGGACATAATATATTTATTTAGAGTCGACAACAGATGCTAAAATTGTTCGAGGTTCTGTAAATCTCATATTCCATTAATGGCTTCAAGCACAAAGTCGGAGAAGATTTCCCAAATTTTTGGAACTGAGAAAAGGATGTAATGGTGTTTTGCTTTTGGGCATCTTGGTTTTTTCTTCATGTTCATAGATGTCCGAACATTACTTGTAGATGAAAATATAATATTTTTGGTAGAATTAATGGACAATTTTTAAGTTTGGCATCACATTTCCCTCTTTTGACGACCCTTTTTTCATCCTTTCCCTAAATCATAATTGTATCGGCATTTTCTTTGAATAGCTTCTGACCTTCTGTATGTTCATGCTCCCATATATTTGTACAGTTTCTTCGTTAAGATTATATTCTAGCCAATTGCATCGGCATTTTCTTTGAATAGCATCTGACTTTCTGTACCTACATGCTCCCATACATTTGTACAGTTTCTTCGTTAAAATTATATTCTAGCTTTTTAAATCTTTATTAAAGCTGTCCCTTGTAAATCTTTATTTGAATTACATTGTTATAATATTTCGACTCAACTCTCTCACAATTAAGAAGGTTAGTCATTCATGAAATAAACAAACAAAGAAAAAAAATTCTAAAATTTCAAATTGTGAATAATATTGTGAACGGATCGATTTCGAATTGTGAACAGTATTATGCATTTTTCTCACACTTGTCATTTCTTGATTATCAAATGATTATTAGCAGTAGTATTCAATCAAGATCAAACATGGCTTTGGCTTTCTAACTAAGTTCTTACTATTCAATTCGAAAACATTTATGATTTTTATAATAAATTAAATTTGGTGACATTTTTTTCAAAAAAAAAATACAATAAAAAAGAATATTCATAAGAAAAGCATACAAAATGGATTATAAATTAGATCTTCGCCAAAAATATCGCTAATTAAGAAACATATTACACTTCTTTTTAATTTATTGAAAAAATTTACAAGTAGCAGAATATCATCATTAATAATCTGCAATAAGATCGAAATTTAATACAAAAAAAGGATTAAAAAAAATAATGTTCTGTAGCAAGAAAAAAAAAGGTCTCATCATCTGAAGAATATACATAGAATTAACGAATCAAGACATACATTGCATTACAAGAATCATCAAGAAATTACAAAATCTTGAACAGAAACACAGCAGCTATGAGAAGAGAGCAAAACAGGGGAAGTGCAGGGCACAAACACGTGTGTGAATCAGATACGATCTGCCCAAGAACTTCATCCAGCGGCAAAAACGGCGGCTTTTTCGGCGGCGGCGGAGAGTCGTCGTTCCCGAAGAGTGCATAATCAAGAATGTGTTGAACTCCATGCACTGCAATGGCGGAGGATAAGTACATGTCAGGGTGAGTGATTCTTGAGTTATCGAGAGTGAAGTTGTGAGGTGAAGTGTTGGTGATGAGAATTGATTTAGAGGGGAGGAGAGTTGGGATTCTTGACAGGGGTTGGAAGAGATGGAGGTCGGAGAAGGAGAGGCGGTTGGGGGTGATGTGGTAGGGGATGAGGAAGGGGTCGAAGTTGATGGCCAGGGAGGTGGCGGTGGGGAGGTGGGAGATGGCGGTGTTGCTGGGGATGAAGAGGGTGGCGGAGATGGGGAGGAGGTTGGATGTGGTGGAGGAGGAGAGGAGGTTGGCCCAGAGTTGGAAGCCTGGTTGGCTTGTTAGGGAGTCTAGGATGGAGTCAAGGGATTCTTGGTCAATGGGTGGGGGATGGTGGGGTGGTGGGTGGGTGGGGGAATGATGGGGTGGTGGTGGTGGTGGAGGCTGGGAGGAATGGTGGGGTGGTGGGGGTGGAGGGGTTGGGAGAGATGAGATGAGACGGAGGTTGATGATGATTGTTAGTGCAATGAGGAGAGAGAAGGGGTTTGCCATTTTTTTTGAGGGAGGGAGATTTAGTGATTTTCTTGATTGGGAGGAAGTTTCTTTGAGTTGTTCTGTATATATATAGGTGCAGAATGCAGACACTGTTTATTGAGAGCGAGATTTACTGATTTTCTTGAGGGAGAGAGAGGGGTTTTCTTGATTGGGAGGGAGTTCTTTGAGTTTTGTGTAGAAACTGTATAATGATTCTTGATCTTAAAGTGATATGTAATTTAGGGTTTTATTTTGTAACTGAAAAGAAACAGAAATTTCCCGCCAGATTCTTTTGAGAATGGGGTTAGCCTTTGTATACAGTACTTCTGGGGTTAGCTTTTGGGATTATGATCAGTGCTCATTATGCTGTAATGGTATTAAAAGTAGAGTTGCCATGGGTTTTGCAGAAGCTTCTTAATGTACATACCTCCCAGCACACCGATGAAAAATGTCCGCAATGATGCTTAAAGGCGATGGACGTGCAAAGAGATAGGAAGCCTCCCAAAAAGAGAACATTCTGGTGTGAGAAGTATCAATTATTCTCTCTATTTTCATCAAACAAGCTGTTTAGGCAGATAGCGATTCAAACAAGCAAAGCGAACAGATCAACAGCTCTAGTTACAGAACCAGAAGATTCAAACAAGGCACACAAACAGATCAACACCTCTGGCTACAGAACCAGAAGCATCTACAAATTGTCAAAAATCATTAGAACATATAAATATTAAGTCAATTTTCTAACTTGGTGATTTACGTTTTCGCTTGACTTTAGATGAGGATGTTGTGGAGGACAAGCCAACGTTAGATGAGGATGTTGTGGAGGACAAGCCAACACGACTTAGCTCAGCCTTGTCTTTGGTAAAAGCATTTTGTAGATCCTCTTTAAGCTCCATGAAACGTTGTTTCTTGATCTCTTGTTCTTCAGCAGTGCCCTTGTCAAGGAAGTAGGACTCATCATTCAAGTCATCTGACATAAACTTATCCAGCACTTCTGAGCAATTGGGGAAATAACGCCTACCTGTCTCCACTGTAATTTACATATCAATTTCACTGAAACTGATGCTTTAAAACTAGATATATTGCACAATCTAAGATCCTCTTTAGCTGGTTAGAAAATATAGTATATGACCATATACAGCACTCTTGCAAAAAAAATTGTAAATTTGTTTTCCTTTTTCTATAAAATTAGCATGTACCTGTCCTTTTAAGGGCAACCATATTTGCAAGGATTCTTTCGTCCTTTGCTATGGGTGTCGTATCCAAATCAACCTCATCGAAAATGTCATTTGAAGATTTTGACAAAGGAACTCCGGCATATTGAGATGCTGCCTCAGCATTTGCAATATCCATAGCTAGCTTCGCTTCGGAAGGGAATAATAGATGTGCCAGTGCCACTGTCAGAGAGAAATATAGCGCACAACTAAGAACAAGTGAATGCATTACCATGCTTAGACATCAATTTCAGCTAATTAAGTATACAATAGAAAAATGGTATGAACAATGTGATTAGATGAAGGGTCTGTTTGCGTGCAAACTTACAAGTCAATGTAAATTACTGAGGGCTTAACTTAACTTATAAGTGAAGGTCTAGAAACTGCCTATACTTCTTTTAACTCGAATTAATGCATATTAACATAGGCTGTACGAGGCTAAAGGTAGGAAATGCCTTTTTCGAAATATTGAATTGTTCATCTGTAGCTACAATCAGTAAGGGAGAATCGCTATATACTGGCATGACATGGCTGAATCCTTGATTTCCTGGGTACTGAAAAAACACAGAATAACTAGTTTTGACACTTGATGGTTAGAATATACATATATTTAGTATATACAATTAAAAACTTGCCTCTGCTTACATTGTCTTTTAGAGAAATATACTTTTACGATTCCCTTGACACTAAATCATGGGAAGGCAATAACTTTTGACACTATATACTATTATACTGACTGACATGGACATACTCTTTTGAATAGTATTATAAGCAAAATATTGAAAAGGAAAAGATTATAACCTCTGTTCTTGAGGTCAATGTACTGAAGCTTAGTGTGCCGATCATCATCCATTATTGGAGAGGAGCTTGATGCATCTATAGCAATTCGGTTTCTACACACTTCACGCTCCAAAACTTCAATGCATAAACGATCTTTATTTGATTTATGACCCTTCTCTGTTATCTCATTATAATCCTTGGGTCTTGTCAATTTTCTGCAGATGCTAACAGAGTTCTGTCCATCTGGTGTTGCTTCCGATGCACAAGCTCCTTCTTTCAGCAGTTGTACAATTAATGATGGCTCTTTGCGTGATGCAGCAACATGGAGAACTGTGTAACCCCAAGCATTCCGAAGGTTGACATTAGCCAAGCCCAAATTAAGCACCTCAGAGACAACTTTGGGGTCGCAGTATGCAACAGCATAATGAAGGGCATGTGCTGCATCTAAGGTTATATCAGACTCCTGAAGGAGACGTTTCACTAGTTCAACATCGTCCGAATCTAATGCTTTGTGTATATTTCTAATCCTCCTCTCACGCAAGGGATCATCATTTATCATGGCATTACTATTTTCATCCAGGCATTGAAGGCGAATCGACTTAATATCCTTTGCTACTTTATATGGAACTTCCTTTTCGATAGAGATACTGTCAAGATCTGACTTCGCCACTCTATGAACACATTGATCAAGAAGCTGAATTAACTGACAGTGACAGGCAACCACAATGATTGGAATGATATCTTCGACAAGAGCCATTTCGACAAAGTTAAATAGACGCCGCTGTAATCAGAAATGTAATAATAAATTAAAAATTTACTACCCCAACAAATAAGTGATAAATTGCTGAACAATGAAAAACAGTTATGTTCATATGCTCTCAGGGTACAAGGGAAATTATTCTTCATCATTACATAAGGTCTGAAATGACAGGAATTATACATATTCCATAAGCATTCATCTCAAAGTCATGAATGTCAAAAGTATACGACAAGTAAAAGATTTAAAGATATACTTAATACATGAGAGTTCTTCAGAGTTACAGCAATTTAAATCATCATATGAGAGTTCATCAAGAGGAAACAAGAGATACATGCCTTAAAACTTGTTCTCATGTGAGGCTTAACATTGTTAAATATCCAATATGTGAAGTACACAGTACACTAGATCACAGAGTATCATCGGGCTATTTGCACAAGAATGTGCTTCAGTGACATAATGTCATGTTCATGTTATTAATGAAACTGGTCCTGCATAAGCAACTAATACTAACCTTTAAATTTAACTAATTTGCAAGCTCAAGAAAGCTACAATCGGTGGTTGATTGTTTTCAAGGGTTAGGGAAATGACTTTTGGAGGTTTACACTTGACCATAGCTGCCTTTAAACCAAGCCTGCCTCCATTTTGGCAGTTTTTATGAATTAGCTTACCTGTTTATTCTAATACATAAAACACATATATTTTACATGAGCAACTGAAAAAAGCAACATACACACCTGATACAGTGAAACCAGTTCTGGAACCCCAAATATGGCAGAAGCATACATCAGTTCCACCGAAAAGTTGATTGCAGGTCTGCATGCATCATGGCTACAACCATCATTGACACAAGTCGACACATCTGGTGGACAAGGCTTCAACTGACCCGTATACACATAGCTTAGGAATACAAGGAATGCCTCATATCCAACACTACCATACGGCAACAACTTGCTCATGTAATATTTTGGCCTACTTTCCTTCTTCTCCAAAGAGTCCACATCTTCCTTAAATTTCTCATGGAAAAATTTGCTCCTAGTAGCCAATATACAGCGGTGTACACCAACAGATACACCATCAACTTCAATATCTGCATCACTATAATCGACACCAATAGAGCTAACCATAAGCTGCTCCAAGCTAGCGCTGAGTTTAGCTAAACTCATAATTTCAGGACTCGATCCTCCCTCTGGAACAGAGTGGATGGGTATATCGTAGCATGTTAAACAGTTCAATATATGTGGAGATGAAGTAGAGCTCATATATGATGGTTCAGCTGAATCCTCCATTGTCCAGAAGTTATAATCTAGTCCTGCAATCCACTTACAATATGAACGTATATGGGTAAAAGACCATGAAAAGAATAAGATATATATTGACAGCTGCAACTTGTACAAATCAAGATTTCACAATTCAACAATTATTTCAAGCACAAGAATATAATCAAGAACAGTAAAAAATACACTTAGCAATCAATTACTTTATTTTAGTCCACATGGAAAATGAAAATTCTGGTACCACTATGATCCAAAACTAAAGCAAGCTGAGACCCTTTGTTGATGATTCCATAAGCCATTACAAACAACATGGTCAACAAATCAGAGAAGAACATATACTAAAACAGGACCAAAAAGAATAAAAGTGATTACAGTAACAACCTCACATCACCTTGTCAGATTAACGTTGACTCTTCATGCTAAAACCCCCACTAAATCCCTTCCAAATTGAGGGTTCATAAAGATTGAATCTTCTTTCAAAAACTTGAAAAAACAGCCAAAAAGAGATAGATATTAATCAGCAAGACGGTAACTAAAATCTTATCAGATTACCAATAATATGCCATAAGAAAAATACCTATTAAATTTTAAAACCCAACACACACACATGTATAGCAACTTGATGGGTCAAGATTGAGAGGAAATTTCAAGATAAAGATTGAATCTTTGTGCACAATCTTGAAAACCCAAGTGGAAAGAAGAAAGAAATTAAGCCAGGTATTAACAGAATTCAAATAGAATTTTTCTTTCTTTTTAGTGGTCAGAAGTGCACCAATAGAAAGTGCATATCGCGAGAGAGACAGAGAGAGACGTATGGCAGATGAAGTCGCTTAGGTGACGATGCGAGATGTTGTCACTCTGCTTACTGTGTTTTGCTTTACTGATCAATGGCGTCATTTAAATATACTATAATTTATTAAATATTCAAATTAAATAAACGTATTTATAAACATATTTGAAAGTCCCCAAAAAAAACTAAAAAATGCCACCATTCTCATTTTAATAGCATTATCTACCAAATGATCGTATTATATATTATTGGGTTTTTTTTTGACAGATATATTATTGGTTTGTTATAGTCGTAGAAATGGAGAAGTGAAATAAGTTACACACAAGTTAGATAAAAGTTAAGCTTAATTGTTTTATATGTCGCGGTTTTTTAAATTATTTTTCAACACTAATTTTGAGGCTTTTATAAAATATCTAATTTTACAATATTTTTATAATTTTCTTTTCCTGAATAGAAATTAAATATTTAAATTCTTATTCAAAAAAATATTAAAAAAGTATCATGAAATTATATTTTATAAAAATCTCGAAATGCACCACTTATCCATTTTAATACGATATTATCATTTCGCATCCATCTAATATGTATTACTGTTTCTACTCCTATTTTATTTAATTTGTGTATATATTATTTTTTGCTACGTTTTTTAAGACTTTCTTAAAATATAATTTTATAAATATTTTTTAAAATTTTATTTTGGATTAAAGTATGATGTATAATTTTATTCAGAAAAATTAAAAATAAAAAAATTATTATGAAATTAAATTTTATAAAAATCTCGAAATAATTGTAAATAGTAATCGTAATGGGTCGGGGGAATAGTTAATTTAACTCTGCGTGAAAGATTTTATGCCTGCTTGCTTTGTATTTTGATCATTAGGCGGGTCCTACTCCAACAGAAACTATTAAAATAGAAACTAAATGAAAACCAATGCGATTAAGTAGAACGGTGCGGGTTTTGGGACCGAGGTTGGACCCCGAGATAGGTTTAGACGGGGTCTAAGTGAGGTCTAATAGGGCCGGATCGGGGCCTAGTGGGACCATGGTGGGGCCAAGGTTTGGCTCTTTAAGACTGTCTAGAGCCTGTCCAGGGCCTGTGAGGAGCCTTGGCGAGACCCTAACGGGCCCGGGGTGGATTGAGTGGGGGTGAGGGTGGGCCCTAGGTGGGTGATGACATATAGAGGGTGGGTGATGACATATAGGGGGTGGGTGAGGTCATTTAGGTATAGTTTCTTTTGGTTTCTATTTTTTTTTTTTTTTTTTTGACAAAAGCAAGAAGATTTCATTAACTTGAATATAATACAGTCGGGACAAACCCCCAACTGTCGATACAACCAGGTGGTAAAACAAATAGCATGCTAAAAACAATTAGATGATTTGTTTCCTGATCGTTTAACAGATAGAATTCAATAATTCTTGAAGCTAAGAACGAAATCAAAGACATCCCAAGCGATCCAAATTGCATCAAAATCTCTGGATACAATAACATCGCAATTGACCATATCACATAAAAACTATTGATAGCCCAATGTTCAGAAACACCAATCGCATAAATGGAGATGGGAGAAGTGGCACCACAGCATTTTAATGGTTTTTATTTGAGCATATATAGGGATAGGATCAAATAAAAACTTTTTTAAATTACAAACTTACAAATTTTTCTTTATTCTCCCATCGTGTTGATTCTTAGTTATAGAAAGTATCTGCATTGAAAATTCTTGAAAAAACATCACAATTTTTAAAAATATCGCATAAATAGATCGCTCATTCAACACATTTGTAACTAAGGTTCAACGTTGGGTGTAGAATACTAATTATCATTATGTTGAATATATCTATAAAGACGCTTAAACTATACCTCTGGGGTGGGGTAGGGTCTAGAATCATAAATATTAGTTATATAATACGTTTAACTTAGTTCTTACATTGAAAATTAGTTTATGTACTTCTCCAACACAAATTTTAATCGATGTTCAACAAAATATGTTAAAAAAATGTTGAACTCAAATTATTTATGTGTTGAACGCATAAAGTTTGTAAGTTTATAAGTTTGTATCAGAACCCGCATATATATAGGGAAGTGCTCAAATACAAACTAAATTAGTGTACAAACTACAAACTCAATATAAGCTCTTGGATGAATCTAATCCAATGGCCCCGCAGGAGCAACCACACACCAGTTAATATGCACCCTGTCACACATGATCCGCAGATTCCCCTCCGTTTTTAATTTGAATTTTCCCGTTAATCGGTGAACTTTTTTTGAAATCTGACTTCACTGTATTTTTGTTCATCTCGCAACGATCAATTTCCATACCATATGTGCTATATTTCGATTTGATTTAGAGACTTTTTAATTTTAGTTTGTAGTTTGTACGCTAAGATGGTTTGTACCAGAGTAGGACCCTATATATATATATGGGATGATCAAATACAAACCACACTTCGCATAAAAACCTAAAAACTAGTTTCAAAATTAATAAATATCTCCTCAAACTTTTAAAAATTAACAATATCTCCCCTAGTTTTGCCATCAACATTCCAAAACTTACGCTTTCTAACCCTGCCACGTAGCACTGGGGTGCACCTCACCCTGCCCAATGCTGACGTGGCAGCTACCACGGCAGTACTTGCTGATGTGGCAGCTGCCACGTCATCAGTGGGAACCACCCCCGGGTGCCACGTCAGCAGCAGGTCTGCTGCCACATCAGCGTGGCCCCCGAAAAATTAAAAAATAAATAAATAAAAATAAAATAAAGTGCGGTTAGCAATTATGGAGTGCTAATAGCAAAAATGGGAGTAGAATTAATGGTTTTTAGGTTTGTATGCTACCTTGGTTTGTAGTGGAATAAACCCATATATATATATATATATATATATATATATATATATATATATATATATATCACTTTATTAAAAAAGAAAATGACATTTTAAAATAATAAATTATACTAATTTATTAAAACCTAAATAAACTGTGTAGTTATAAATAAAAATATATTTAATTCTTTTTAAATATATATATATATATAATTTCTAAGGAGTCCTTTAAAATTAAACCTATAAAAATTAATTATATAATTCTTTATTTCATTTCTAACTTAAATCAAATAAATTCAACAAATGCCACAACACTTCTTTTTTCTCCTTCATTCCTTTTTATTTTATATTTTTTCATTTCCCGGCACCAGTTATATACGAAGATGTCCCGGTACTGAGAACAGTAGCTATCAACTGAGGTCTTGTGGATGCAAAAATTTGAAGTAATTTTCGGATACATGAACCTAAATAATACACCATCCCTCTGTCCCTCTTATTTCTTTACCGTTTTACACACTGCTCGACACACATTTTAAAGCGCATATAAAACATAGTTATATAACTTATTTTTAAAAATTTCTTTATTTGTATAAAAATTTAAACATCAAATTTTTATTCATAAAAAAAGTTCAAAATAATTTATCGAACTGCGTTTTATGAGAGCATTAGAATGCGTGTCGAGACCCGTCCCCCAATGTAAACAAATGACGGGAGCCCCCGTCCTCTAATGTAAACAAATGAGGGGGACGGAGGGAGTACTCCTCATCCTCGATCAGTCATATCCCGTCACTATTAATAATTAATGACTGAGGTTTGGGCCAAGGACCATTAGCGGGACCTTTTATCTCAAAATTTATTGTTAAATTTTTTTCCAAATCTATGTGACAACCCTAATATTAATAAATAAATAATGAAGTATGCACATAAATCATCTAACTAAAATTAAAAAAAATTTGGGGACAAATTTTGGGGTCCTAGCATGGCTCTTAATAATATGACTCAAATATTTTATACATGATGAGTTTGTGCAATAAAATCAAATAAGTCTCATTTACCCTAATAATTCATTTTATAAAATTCATTTATTGGTCCGAATATTAAATGACAGTGATACTAAAAAAGGGAATCAGAAATATTAGGATGAGAAGAAATATGGATGAAAAACAATTCCTCTCCGCATTTGGATTGTTGTGAAATGATATGTGAATGATTATAGGAATAAATTTAACGGTGTGAAATGGATTCAAAATGAAATTGATTCTAACTAAAAATTCAGAAAAGAAGAAGAAGAAAAGTTCATCTCATTTTAAAAATAAAATATTGGAATGACCCTTTGTCGGTCACTCGACATCTGGCTTCGACGACTTTGTTTTTCGGCCTTAAAAAGATAGAGAGAACTACTAAACTTTGCTGATATATGTTTTCACACATTTTTTTGACAAAAAGATATCTCATTCAGAGTTAGGAAACTATAGTGACTAAAAAAATCTTATTAAAGACGGATCCATTTAAAAATTCTTATTACCTTATCCTTTAAGGGTTTTGGTCCATAACAACCGTCGAGGGCTTATCTAACACACAGTTTCAGAGCGGTTAGATTTGTATTTTAATTGTCGGGATGAAAGCTAATCCGTGGAAAATTATAGCGGATCAGTAAAAAAAACTTCAATCCGGACCCTTCTCAAATATAGACCCGACACCTCTAATAGTGTATGTTATATAAATGGTCCTGACAAATAGTTGTCAGGGACCAGGACCAGGACCCATCCTTTAAAAGCCTGCGGTTCACATTTGTATTCAACAATTTTTGCAAAACAACTTTCTAGCTTAAAACAATAGAAAATGCAATATCATACTCTCATATGCTAAATATGCAGTCCGACATGCTGATCACATTATCTCTCTTGTGCTATCAGCACATAATCTAAAATGCATATTTCTCAACTTGCTATAATTACCTAGACTTAAATTAATTGGGGGAATTTCTTGGGCAGTTGGACGATACAAAATAACATGAAAAATGATCAATCTCATGATCTAGGTATCTTTTTTGTTACAAATGGAGTAACCCTGTACATAGACATTCCTGATTATACTTTATAAAATCAGGATGGCGCTCAAAGGAGAATCAGTCCTTAAAATAGAATCATAGAACTACTAAGGTTTTGCTGTAGAACCCTAAATTTTAAATCGATTTTTTAGGATCTAAATCTAAATACATGTTTTTTCATCGTTGTGTGTGTTCAAATATAATTTTAAAATATAATACATAGATATTGACATTTTTGGCATATGAAGTTCTGCTGCTGAATCTAATTAATACCAAAAATAAGGTAAGGGTTGTATGAGTTCTCTCTTGAACATGACCCTATAAAATCAATCTATCGAAAATACAATTAATAAAATGGACACAACTAGATATGATCTAAGAATGACTACAAATTAAAATACAAAAAAGAAGTTACTTTTAATTTTTTGAAATACACATATTGCCAACTTGATGAAGAATTAAAGATTGTATTTAGACTATAATTATCGGAAAATTATTTGAGATAAAAAAACAGTGTATCTTATTTATTAGAAAAATGTATTTGTAGTAAGTGACATGTTTTAGAATATTTATAATTAACAATCTTTCTGATTTATGTAAAATTAAATAGAAAATGGTAAATTCATTTATAGGTTTGCTTTATTTTATTGATAAATTTAAAAATTATAATAAATAGGAATACTTCACTGATATGTCGAGATGGATATAATGAATAATCAAATCAATTTCTCACATAATTGTTTTTTTGGAATTAAATATTACTAAACCATTAAAGATAGTGTTGGTATAAGAAGTGACTGGAAAACTATGTTTTATTTCCGTGATAAAATAATAATGACAGTATTCATATCTTATCTATTAATGTTTCATATCTTTTATATCTTCGATATTGATGAAGATTTTCAAAATTATCACATGGATTCTTACTCATTTATGTCTCATACATTTTTTTTATATATAAAGACCAAGAATGCATAGCCTAAAGTCATTTTATTTTTCATTGAAATTATCGATATCGTTTAGTATTTTTGTTATGGCTAAAATTCAGTTGATGTCGTTGGTTCTGTTTCATCTCTTTCTTTTCATTTTTATTGTTGATATGTGTAAGTATAGATATATAATTGCATATATTTTCAAAGTTATATTATTATCTAATGATGATATAGGAATCATAATTTAACATTTTAACACTACATGAATTCCATAACTTTTTGTGAAATATCATTTCTTAATTCTTGTTCAGAAGATGAATAATTAATATATTTCTCTTTTAACAAAAATCAGGTGAAGCAAAAGAGCCAACTCATGTGCACACTGGAGGAGATAAGAAAAACCGAAAAGGAAGTTTCGGTGAAGACGCGGAGTGTTATCCATCTACATGTGATAATTCAGATTGTTGGTGTTGTCCTACCGGTGGTGGATGTTCATTTACTAGAGACTATTGTCAAATTTTTTGTCAATGAGTTTTCATATTTTAGTATTTTTTTCAAGTTTAAATTTTGTGATGTATTAATAAAATTTCTGATTACTAAATTACTGCATGTTCTAGAATAATCAAACAAATCTATACATAATTTTAAAATTTTTAAAAATTGTCTTTCTAAATAACTATCAATGATTTTTTATAACATCAATTGTGCACTCGCTTATTTTAGTTAATTATAAGACGGTCAAGAACTATAAAAATAAAATTTGGATGTGATGGTCAAAAGAAAGAATATGTAATATAAGGTAGCGTTTGGGGTTGCTGTTGCTGACAGCAACAGCAGCTTTTTGCTGAAAAGCAGGTGAAAAACTGTTTGTAAATCTAAAAACAGATTTTCTGAACAGCAGGCTTTTGGAAAAAGCTGCTTTCAGCTTTTGCAGGAAGCGGTTACAAATTTCATTTTCAAACATCACCACAAAAAATATTTTTTTATATTATAACTTAAAATAAACAAATATCAAAAAAATGACCAAACAGTTATCTGATTTCTACAACAGCACTTTTTTACCAGCACTTTTTCCGACCGCACAGCAATTTTTAACAGCACTCCCAAACAGACCCTAAGTGTTGTATACATGATGAGTTTGTACAATAAAAACAACTTATAAGACTCATTTACTCTAATAATTCATTTTATAAAATTCATTTATAGGAGTCCGAATATTAAATAAGAATGATATTAAAAAGGGGAACTAGAAAAAATAGAATGGGGAGAATTATGAATTAAAAACAATTCCTTAACATATGTGGATTGTTCTGAAATGAGACGTGAATGATTTTAAAGATAAATCTGATCTAGGATAATGTGAGATAGATTCAAAATGAAAATTGATTTTAATTAAGAATTTGGAAAAAGAGGAGAATAAAAGTTCATCTCATTTTAAAATAAAAATTTTATCACAAGTTTTTATCTCTTTTTAATAATAAAAAATAATTTATCTTATTATATATTTATTTTTATGAAAAATAGGCTATTATCATTATATTATTTTAAAAATATATATTATTAAAATAATATATACTACCAGTTTACTTGTAAAATAATGAATGACAAATATTATACATAACTAATACTACCATTATTTTGATAACTATATTATGGTCATAAAAAATCAATTTATATATATATATATATATATATATATGTATATATATATATATGGTACAATCTTTCTTTTTTAATTTCAATCACAATATACCCCAATATAAGGAAATCTTTGGTAGAATCTGCATGTGATGTTTACATATCTTTCATTTATGGTATTTTCAAAATTCAATCTTTCAAGTAATTAATGTGAATTACTACTACAAATATCTTCTTAATATTACAATCTTCTTAAAGACTCGATTTCAAAATTTGAAAATTTATATGATAAGAAACTTCTAATGAGTATATTGAATTTACGAAATTCCATTATTTTTACTAATTAATAAGATTCTTTTAAAATCATGTAATTTTTCTTGTATAAATTATTCACCGTATAATATTCTTTTGACTCATCTAATAATTTTAATATACAAAATCTGTATATTTAATTTTTATAATTAAAAATAGAAGATTCTCTAAAATATTTTATTATTATTTATACATATAGAAGATTTAAAAATAGATGATTCTCTAAAATATTTTATTATTATTTATACATATAGAAGATTTAAAAATAGATGATTCTCTAAAATATTTTATTATTTCTAGTAATAAATATTTGTATCGTGCAAGATTCTTTTAGAATATTTAATTTTTCTTGTATAAATTATTCACCCTATAATATTTAATTGACTCTTCAAATATTTTTAAATTAATAATATTTTGAAGAATCTTAAACTAATTAATATTATAGAATCCTAATTTAAAAAGTATAATAATATTAAAAAGAATATTTCAAGAAACATTCAAATGTTAAAAGTTATAGGTGAAACACTTAATAGAATTTTAATATTATTAATATATATTGAAGATTCTCCAAATATTTTATTATTTCTAGTAATATATATATTTGTATCGTGCAAGATTCTTTTAGAATATTTAGTTTTTCTTGTATAAATTATTCACCCTATAATATTCTTCTGACTCTTCAAATATTTTTAAATTAATATTATTTTGAAGAACCTAAAACTAATTAATATTAAAGAATTCTAATTCAAAAATTATAATAATATTCAAAAGAACACTTCAAGAATCCTTCAAATGTTAAAAGTTACAGGCGAAACACTTAATAGAATCTTAATATCGTTAATATATATAGAAGTTATTCTAAAATATTTTATTATTTCTAGTAATAAATATTTGTATCGTGCAAGATTCTTTTTAGAATATTTAATTTTCCTTGTATAAATTATACACCCTACTATATTCTTTTAACTCTTCAAATATTTTTAAATTAATATTTTTTTTGAAGAATTTCAAACTAATTAATATTAAAGAATCCTAATTTAAAAATTATAATAAATAGGAATACTTCACTGATATGTCGAGATGGATATAATGAATAATCAAATCAATTTCTCACATAATTGTTTTTTTGGAATTAAATATTACTAAACCATTAAAGATAGTGTTGGTATAAGAAGTGACTGGAAAACTATGTTTTATTTCCGTGATAAAATAATAATGACAGTATTCATATCTTATCCATTAATGTTTCATATCTTTTATATCTTCGATATTGATGAAGATTTTCAAAATTATCACATGGATTCTTACTCATTTATGTCTCATACATTTTTTTTTATATATAAAGACCAAGAATGCATAGCCTAAAGTCATTTTATTTTTCATTGAAATTATCGATATCGTTTAGTATTTTTGTTATGGCTAAAATTCAGTTGATGTCGTTGGTTCTGTTTCATCTCTTTCTTTTCATTTTTATTGTTGATATGTGTAAGTATAGATATATAATTGCATATATTTTCAAAGTTATATTATTATCTAATGATGATATAGGAATCATAATTTAACATTTTAACACTACATGAATTCCATAACTTTTTGTGAAATATCATTTCTTAATTCTTGTTCAGAAGATGAATAATTAATATATTTCTCTTTTAACAAAAATCAGGTGAAGCAAAAGAGCCAACTCATGTGCACACTGGAGGAGATAAGAAAAACCGAAAAGGAAGTTTCGGTGAAGACGCGGAGTGTTATCCATCTACATGTGATAATTCAGATTGTTGGTGTTGTCCTACCGGTGGTGGATGTTCATTTACTAGAGACTATTGTCAAATTTTTTGTCAATGAGTTTTCATATTTTAGTATTTTTTTCAAGTTTAAATTTTGTGATGTATTAATAAAATTTCTGATTACTAAATTACTGCATGTTCTAGAATAATCAAACAAATCTATACATAATTTTAAAATTTTTAAAAATTGTCTTTCTAAATAACTATCAATGATTTTTTATAACATCAATTGTGCACTCGCTTATTTTAGTTAATTATAAGACGGTCAAGAACTATAAAAATAAAATTTGGATGTGATGGTCAAAAGAAAGAATATGTAATATAAGGTAGCGTTTGGGGTTGCTGTTGCTGACAGCAACAGCAGCTTTTTGCTGAAAAGCAGGTGAAAAACTGTTTGTAAATCTAAAAACAGATTTTCTGAACAGCAGGCTTTTGGAAAAAGCTGCTTTCAGCTTTTGCAGGAAGCGGTTACAAATTTCATTTTCAAACATCACCACAAAAAATATTTTTTTATATTATAACTTAAAATAAACAAATATCAAAAAAATGACCAAACAGTTATCTGATTTCTACAACAGCACTTTTTTACCAGCACTTTTTCCGACCGCACAGCAATTTTTAACAGCACTCCCAAACAGACCCTAAGTGTTGTATACATGATGAGTTTGTACAATAAAAACAACTTATAAGACTCATTTACTCTAATAATTCATTTTATAAAATTCATTTATAGGAGTCCGAATATTAAATAAGAATGATATTAAAAAGGGGAACTAGAAAAAATAGAATGGGGAGAATTATGAATTAAAAACAATTCCTTAACATATGTGGATTGTTCTGAAATGAGACGTGAATGATTTTAAAGATAAATCTGATCTAGGATAATGTGAGATAGATTCAAAATGAAAATTGATTTTAATTAAGAATTTGGAAAAAGAGGAGAATAAAAGTTCATCTCATTTTAAAATAAAAATTTTATCACAAGTTTTTATCTCTTTTTAATAATAAAAAATAATTTATCTTATTATATATTTATTTTTATGGAAAATAGGCTATTATCATTATATTATTTTAAAAATATATATTATTAAAATAATATATACTACCAGTTTACTTGTAAAATAATGAATGACAAATATTATACATAACTAATACTACCATTATTTTGATAACTATATTATGGTCATAAAAAATCAATTTATATATATATATATATATATATATATGTATATGTATATGTATATATATATATGGTACAATCTTTCTTTTTTAATTTCAATCACAATATACCCCAATATAAGGAAATCTTTGGTAGAATCTGCATGTGATGTTTACATATCTTTCATTTATGGTATTTTCAAAATTCAATCTTTCAAGTAATTAATGTGAATTACTACTACAAATATCTTCTTAATATTACAATCTTCTTAAAGACTCGATTTCAAAATTTGAAAATTTATATGATAAGAAACTTCTAATGAGTATATTGAATTTACGAAATTCCATTATTTTTACTAATTAATAAGATTCTTTTAAAATCATGTAATTTTTCTTGTATAAATTATTCACCGTATAATATTCTTTTGACTCATCTAATAATTTTAATATACAAAATCTGTATATTTAATTTTTATAATTAAAAATAGAAGATTCTCTAAAATATTTTATTATTATTTATACATATAGAAGATTTAAAAATAGATGATTCTCTAAAATATTTTATTATTATTTATACATATAGAAGATTTAAAAATAGATGATTCTCTAAAATATTTTATTATTTCTAGTAATAAATATTTGTATCGTGCAAGATTCTTTTAGAATATTTAATTTTTCTTGTATAAATTATTCACCCTATAATATTTAATTGACTCTTCAAATATTTTTAAATTAATAATATTTTGAAGAATCTTAAACTAATTAATATTATAGAATCCTAATTTAAAAAGTATAATAATATTAAAAAGAATATTTCAAGAAACATTCAAATGTTAAAAGTTATAGGTGAAACACTTAATAGAATCTTAATATTATTAATATATATTGAAGATTCTCCAAATATTTTATTATTTCTAGTAATATATATATTTGTATCGTGCAAGATTCTTTTAGAATATTTAGTTTTTCTTGTATAAATTATTCACCCTATAATATTCTTCTGACTCTTCAAATATTTTTAAATTAATATTATTTTGAAGAACCTAAAACTAATTAATATTAAAGAATTCTAATTCAAAAATTATAATAATATTCAAAAGAACACTTCAAGAATCCTTCAAATGTTAAAAGTTACAGGCGAAACACTTAATAGAATCTTAATATCGTTAATATATATAGAAGTTATTCTAAAATATTTTATTATTTCTAGTAATAAATATTTGTATCGTGCAAGATTCTTTTTAGAATATTTAATTTTCCTTGTATAAATTATACACCCTACTATATTCTTTTAACTCTTCAAATATTTTTAAATTAATATTTTTTTTGAAGAATTTCAAACTAATTAATATTAAAGAATCCTAATTTAAAAATTATAATAATATTTAAAAGAAAACTTCAAGAATCCTTCAAATGTTAAAAATTACAGGTGAAACACTTGATAGAATCTTAATGTTATTGATATACATACAAGTTTCTCTAAAATATTTTATTAATATATATAGAAGATTAATTCCCGATCAATTCAATTAATCCCAATCAATCCTTGTTCCGTAACTGATTAAGTCCGATTCCCGGTTTTTACCACACTACTTAAAACTGTGAATGGAAGCATTTACGGGAGGTACATATCATCGGTCAAATCACCCAGGACCAATCCTGAAAGAAAATGAATGGAAAAATGATTCGTTTGGATTAGCTATTTTGTGATATTGTATGGAACCTTTCCCACTTCGTGCATGATTTGTCAGTTTTAACCTCATTCCCACATCATGCATAAATCAATCCCCGCAGCTAGTAAGATACTAATTCTCATACCCCTTATTCTCATTTCGCCCGTTAATATTATTATAAATTACGAAGTTGTGATGAACCAATACGTGACCTCAGGCAACCGTCAACATCCTGACGTTAATATAGAACCATAAGAGCAGGGCTCCTTGAACAACACTCTTTTATTTGATTCTAGGAACTCCGGTCTCATGCCTATTTATCTGACCTTAGTATACGGAGTCTAAGCATCTGAATTTGAACCAACACTTGGATCCATACTCAATGCAACACTACATATGTAGATAGAACGAACCAGCCATCTGACCATCTGTTCTATTTACAGAAGCATAAATAAGCTAGACCATAAACACTTTTTCACTACTATCTCTACATGCCTGTATAATAACTTCCTTTTCTATCTGACAAGTCAAGACAGAATGAACTATGAAGCCTTCATAGATGACTGACTATCAATCACCATCATATGTATAGTGCAACCAAAAAATAGAAGCAGCAGAAATTAAACAAGTCACCTAAAATTATGAAGAAGCAATAACTACCTACTTTACAAATTATTGTAATTAAATTGCGGAAAATAAAACTCATATGATGAAATTTCGTATCTCATCTATACAACAACGTTATTGACAAAGACGATAGCAGCATAGAGCGAAAAAGACTGTACAATGTTACTAGATAAGTCATGCTGAAAAAGCATATAGCATCATGAAAAAATAGAGCGAAGACCCTCAATACATAACACTATCAATTATATTACCTGTTCACCAGCCTCTGTGCCGTCTGAATGAAAAAGTATAGGCCTGCAGCGTTTATCTTCATTCATCAAGCTCGAGTTTTGAAAGTGGGTTACAAGGGCATCCTTGCCTTGGATTCGAGCATATGCCAAAAAAGCAACCTTCTCGCTATTAAACTTCTCCCAGTACCTCTTCCCGTTAAATTCCTGCATGCGAAATTTAACATATGTAGAGTAAGAAAGGATTTCTTGAATCCTCATTGATGCTATTAATCTGCCAATTAAGCAAGTGGATACGGTATTGTCAATTTTCCCCGAGCACTCAACTTTTCAAGGATAAATTCCCAATAACAAACCACAGTGTACCACCTGTTTCTGAAAGAACCTAAGTTTTGGAAACAATGACCCCTAAGATATTTTATATATTTTATTATAAATATTATATGTTAAATGTAAAATGTAAAATGTGAAATAGTAGTTTTTAAATCTTTTCAAGGTGAATCTTTAAAATTTGAAATTCAAATTGAATATACATTAAATGATTAAATGATTGATTGATTGATTAAGATAGCGAGAATCTATTTATTGATGGTATTAATGTCTGATTGATTTCGTTATATTTATATCACACACTTTATTAATATGATTTTTAAATAATTTGATTTTTAAACAACACTTTGTGGAATCTATAATATTAAACTAATTTATATGAATATTTTAAGGAATCTTAATTTTATACTTCAAATCAATTTTGAGATTAACTATTCACAATTTATTTTAAAATATAATATTCTTCAAAAATAACTATTCACAATTTATTTTAAAATATAATATTCTTCAAGAATCTGCATAAAAATACTTACCGGAGTCTAGTTATATTTCCCGGACTCGTAACACACGGCTAGGAACAAGAAGAGGGTCAGTTTTTATTAATATGAATATAAACATTTAAAGGAATCCAATTAGATTTTATACATTTAAAAAATCGAAATCCATTGAGTGATTTTATACATTTAAAAATATAATGAAATTTTATTAGTGTTTTTTTATCTTACTTGTACAATGAATTTGTTAACAAAATATATGTAACTTAAAATAAAACTTAAATGTATGCCCTTGTAATTTATAAAAAAAAAATTAAGTTTTGTCAATTAAACTTGAAAGGACCAACTCACATCAAGTAACTAAGAAAATATTTTACTCAAAGATTTTTTAAAATAATCTCTTGAAAACATATTTTTGAATTCAAAGATATTTCAAAAAATTCTTAATTAAATCCTAAACTATGTTGTGTACCGGGGTAAACTTCTTTTTAGGAGGTGGTTGATCATTATACTAAAATTAAAATATACAAAAAAATTGAAATCCATGTTAAAAAGTAAATCTTAAATTCTGAATTTTTTAATAGTACCGTCGCTATGTATGTAAAAAAATATTTACTTGTTTTTTATATTTGAACCATGGAAGATTCTTATAGAATATGTAAATTTTCTTGACAACTAGCAACAATAAAGTGTAATAACACTGCATCATATATTTTAGGCAGAAGATCTCTTTAAATATGGAATTGATATGTAATTAATTTAATGTATTTTATGTTAAAAAAGATTCCATACATACTGGATTTGATTGATAGCATTAAATAACATAATTTAGAATATTATCAGATAGAATAATATAAGATCAACGGTGATCAATAGGGTTTCTTGGTTTCTTGATAGTTTGGATTTTCTTAGGATCTTCCTCATATATATATATATATATATATATATATATATATATATATATATATATATATATATATATATATATATATATATATATGCAAGGAGCAGCGCTAGTCGCATCTCAAATAAATTTATGTCTACTTCCAAGATAAGAAACAGCTTCCATTCTCCATTCCAAGACATACGTGCTGTTTTCATATAATAACAACACGAACTGTGAAAACTTCAACTTGTTTGGATACTCTGGAATGAGAGTAATAGTACTTGAAATACCTGTTCCAAATGACCGCAGATACCATCAAAAGATCCAAGTGCTCTGCAAACGAGTCTCTGGTTAGAAGCAAGCATCTTTGTAAGTCTTCTCTTTTCCTATTTCAGCATTCCAATTCCCTCTCAAACACGCCTTTATTAGAAAGAATCATCAACTGTAAATTCATCACATCCTATTTCGACGTCCAGTTCTACAATCCTGTTCATTACTCTTTTGAATAGTATTATAAGCAAAATATTGAAAAGAAAAAGAATATAACCTCTGTTCTTGAGGTCAATGCACTGAAGCTTCGTGTGCCAATCGTCATCTATAGCAATTGGGTTTCTGCACACTTCACGCTCCAAAACGATCTTTATTTGATTTATGAACCTGCTCTGTTATCTCTTTATAATACTTGGGTCTACTGGCAAAAAAAAAAAAAAATCCTTGGGTCTTGTCAATTTTCTGCAAGATGCTAACAGACTTCTGTCCATTTGGTGTTGCTTCTGATGCACAAGCTCCTTCTCTCAGCACTTGTACAATGAATGATGGCTCTTTGCGTGATGCTGCAACATGAAGAAGAACTGTGTAACCCTGAGCATTCCAAACACTAAAACTTTCTTTAAAATTTAACCTATAAAAATTAATTATATAATTCTTTATTTCATTTTTAACTTAAATCAACAAATGCAAGTATGCAACAACACTTCTTTCTCCTCCTTCATTCCTTTTTATCTTTTTTTCCATTTCCAGGCACTAGTTATATACGAAATGTCCCGGTACAGAGAACAGTAGCTATCATTTAGGGTCTTATAGATGCAAAAATCTCAAGTCATTTTCGGATGCATGAACCTAAATAATACTCCTCATCTCCGATCAGTCATATCCCATCGTTAATAATTAATTGATGACTGAGGTTTGGGCCGAGGGCTATGAGCGGGACCTTATTAATATATGAATTAAATATTGTTTGGGAAAAAAATAATCAGAAGTCGACTTATTAAAGACAAAAATATCTTGAGAAGGTAGATCATTTGACACTGGCTATCATATGAAAAACATTATATTTTGTAGTTCCGCGTGAAGTTTGTAGAACGTGTCATCAAACGAAGTCGCCGAGGAGCAAGTGGACGATGTGAACGAAGTTGTGGACGAAGCTGAGCGAGGTGACTGCATCTCCATCACCACCTCTTGAAACATTCGTCCCCTGTAAGCCACCAGATCGGCGTAGTACACTGGGGGCACAAGAGACACGGGCTTAGTGCACCTAGCAAAGGTGAAGCAGAGCTGGTATATGAGCTTCTGCAGCTGATCCGAAGTGAAATTGTGCTCATCTGACAGCACATAGTAGTGTGTGGGCTTGCTTGTGCCGAGGCTCCCGTAATGGCTGCACAAATAGAAATCGAACTCGAATGGATGCACGACTACTGTGTCGACAACTGTTCCTGGAGAGATGTTTCTGCGCCCATCGCCTCCTTGGTCCTCGAGAAAGAGGCGAGTGTGGTGTCGTTTTTGTGCAACGACAAGTGTGATTGTTGGGTGATAGTTGTCGTCGTAGATGGCGCTTTTTAGATCTTGTAGCTCCTCGTTGAGGACCATGTCGAATTGGCCCTCACTCACCCCATCGCGGAACACCACAATTTTGTTTGGCCTCACATTGTTGAGTCTAGCAAATGTGTTGACAAGGTCCAAGCACATGGCTCCAAAATTCACAATCTTTTCTTTGCGATGAGTTTGGGGTGAAACTCTGGCTGCATAGCGCGTAGGAGTTGGCCAATTGACAGAGGCAACAACGGCTGCTATCGATGGACATGTCAGATTCCACGCGCCAGGATGATTCACATCAGCCCCCACGAACATGACAGGATCAGCGCCACCAAGACATGGTAGACTGTCATTCAGCTCCACATTGCTGCCCCCAAGCTTGGCATTTATTTTCAAGGCAAGATTGGCTAGATACTGATCGTTCCCTTTGTTCGCGTGACTTGACAGACAACACTGGGTGATTACGCCTATTTGAGTCTCTGAAACCCATTTAAGGTACTTATAACCAGGATGCTTTCCACTCATCACACAAAGTATCATTTGTAGCTGACCTGAGCTCTTTCTCCTGGCTTCGTCAATAACTTTTTCGAGAAGTTCTCTCAGTCTGTTGACATCTGTAAACGAATGCATGTCAGTAGCCCGGGATGCCAGAGGCTCCGCCATTTCAATCCCTAAATTTTTACAACGACCTCTTAGGCTCCTGACGAAATTTTCTTTATTCAGCCTATTGTAGCGATCTGATGAACTGAAATCAATCAAAGCCCAATGGTCAACGGATTTTCCATCCACCACTGAATTTTTGAGAAGGTTCCACTGACATTTCTCCTTGTCGACTTTAATGACTTGAATTTTACCAGCTGGAGTGGCGAGCTTTAGATCAGGAGGTGATATGATGCGGCCTACAACGGATGTCATGTTCTTCACAACATCCATTCCGAAATTCTTTATGAACTCCCCGCTGCAACCAAGATATAAATTTCAGCACCATTTTGTAAAAAGAAGTATATACTACAATAAAAGAACAAAAATTAACAGAACTTACCCACAAGGTGCATCATCGGCTCGAACCATTTGACAAATTGTGTTCTTTCTCTCCAGCGCAGGGGCCAGTGATATCCTCTTTAGCAGCAAAGCAGCATCTTTATCCAAATTCTCCTTCGGATACCTCTGCCCCTCGACCAAAACACAGAACTCCAGAGGAACATAATTTTTTCTATGATTCTTTCCCACATCTAAGCAGGGAATGTCCTTATACATAATCTCCTTTCTATATTTCTGTCTGAAATAATCCACAAGACTAACTCTTGTTGGTGGATTGTTGCCTTCTGGATCCTCAAGAGGAAATGTTAAGTCCTTGGTGTTCTGATCTGTCAGTCCTGATATAGTGTACTTCTGTTTCGTGATTCGGTGAGTGACATTTACTTTCAATCCCTTCAATGCAAATATCACATCTCTTTTCAACCTTCTGATATCATTTACCCCTACGAAACCTCTGAGATGCTCTTTAAGGAAGTCTACAACAGGCAGTGGCTTGCGAAATGCCAAGACTGAGTAGTCTAAACACAATGATAGTCCCTGGGAGGTTGGCTTTAAACTTTGCTGAAAGCCTTTAAATGCTGCAAGCCCACACCGCAAGTCATCTTCTCTCCTAAATTCCCTCGAATATGTGCTTCGACCAATGGAAATCCTATGCTTAGACGGATTCTCCTTCATTACCAAATCTAACCCATGAAGTATATCACGAGGCATATTCATAAGGTTTCCACACAAATAGTTTTTCAACTTGGAGAGTTTAAGCTCATTTACAAGCTTGATTGTAAATGTGTAAGTACGACTGTTTTTGTCTTCGCCCTCAGATAACTCGACCTTGAATGACCCTGTAGGAAGCACGACAGCACTGAAAATGTTCTTGTCGCCGTCATATGCAGTCATCTGCATTGGAAATCCTTTGCTCTTGTCAGAGAAAAGCTTCTCCCTGATTAAAATCAAATCAGATTTTGGGATTGCTTTCTTTGCAGCCCGGCTCCTAGGAGCAACCTCTTGTTTAACAGTCACATCATAGTGCATTATGGTGTTTTGTGAATCGAACATCACAGGAAAATGATTGACGAGAAGGCGGGATGGCCTCACAGCAACCAGACCGCCCTTGTCAGGCCTTCTCATCGGCACAAGTTTATACTCTGAACAAGGGGGACTATCTGATACTTGTACCTGCTTCACATCTGCAGTAATTATGAAAACCAAGATCTACATAAATTTCTTATTAGTAAATAACATGACCCTTTTCCACTTGTAGAAGATTTCAGTATGGTCATAAGAATAGAAGATTTCAAAATCAGAGCTGAATTAACCACAAAACCCCCATCAAACTCACATATACACAATCATTAGCAGGTCAATCATGAACATGAACATTGCTGATTACAATTCCAACAAACAAAATTGATACTTATGAACATTGGATAAATAGATTAACAACACTAGAAATAGGAAGTCCTTTTTTTAATTCATACCCCACAGATAAAAAGCTAATACTTATGCATAGCCCTAGTGAAGGACTTAAGTGTGTTATGACTCATGCCACTTAATTTCAAGAATATGCTTTAGAATATGTACCAGTAAGAATCTTAGCATCACTTGTCTGAGGATGAGCAGGAGCTAAAACAGCAGTCCCCACCACAGCCGAGGGAGGTCCACCTCCATTTTGGACCTTCTGAGTCCACTGACATGGTGGTTGATTACTCCGCAGCTGTTTCCCACCCCTACCTCCACCACCACCGCCGCCACCATAATATCCTCCTCTTCCAGCTGGCTGATGACAGTATCCATTGCCACCATTCTGATTATACTGATGACAGTAACCATTGCCGCCACCACCATTCTGAAACTGACCATTCTGGCTATGGTCACCTGCACCGCCATTTCGGAAGTACTGATAATTATTTTCTCCTCTTCCTCCACCTCTGCCTCTGCCACGGCCTTGTCTCCCGCGATTACTACGCTCCATTTGTGTAATCTATATGATCTGATGAACAAGTACTCAAAGTTAATGAGTAGTCATAAATAAAATATGCATGCAACAAAAGTACTTAAATACATTGGACTTTGCTCGTGTAATAAGCAGAAGGGTGGGAGGTTTTGTAGGAATTTAAAATAAATATCAAGATAAGAACGGAAAGGAATGGAATCTTTGAAATTACAAACGGGGAGGTGGATGAAAACAATGAGAAAGATAAAAGAACGTGACGGACTAATCGGTGGAACGGTGGTCATTGTGATTAGTTTGTTATGCAGATAAAAGATTTGAATTTGATTTCATTACTTTTAAAAGTCTATCGTATTCATATCCAACTCAGCTCTAGAGTTAAGTCGACAAAGTTTACGTTTGTGTAAACTCGATAGATCAGTTAAATTGATAGATTTGAGTTACCAACATTTAAGATAAGTTGTGAGGTAACGTTCCAAGATTTTGTGTAAATATTCAACATTTAAATATTATAACTCCGATTAAAATATTTAGAAAACGTTTAACATTCTGTATTTGTAAAAATAAGTACTTATTTTCAGAAAGAAAATGCTGATTTTACATTCTTTACGTGTACTATATGCGATAGAACTATAATTGTTCGACAAAATCAACATCAAAATTTAAGAGAAAAGCTCAATAGTATCGTTAAAACTCTAATTCCACAAAGCCGAAATGACAAAGCTATCTGAACACGCTTGAAATGGCACATAAGATCATCTCTGTCAAAAAATAATTGAGTTGCGTGTTTGCCTAGATTAGTACGTTATCTTTATAGTATAATCCTGAAAAAACCATCATTTAGTGAACATAATTATGCGGATTTGGCATTACATAAATTTAACTCTTGCGGTGTGAATATGTGATACTTATAAATGCAAGGAGCTGCCAAGCCAGTGTCTTGAGGCATATTCTATCCGCTGATGAAACTAATTACTTGTACTCCCTCCCTTTCATCTGTTTAGCTATATTGACCGCATGTTCTGAGCATATGTACACAAGTACAATATATATATACTCTGTCATATAAATATGTTTATACTGATGGACTAAACTTATTTCAAAAATAAGAGTTTATTTCCGAGATGAAAGTATGTAAAACTGTACATTTTTTCCCGAAATAAATCTTTATTTTTTTGCCACATAATAAATATAAAACACCTTCTTAACATTTATTTCTAAAAATAAATTGAAAAAAATGTAATTTTAAAGAAAAATAAGACCTTGATTTAAGGGCAAATCAAGGACTTATTGCGTCCCCAAACATGCCTCTATATAATCAAATGCGTATATATTTTCTCTATTGCAATTCAATTTTCTGTTATTCTCTCCTTTTGCCTTCCAGAAGAAAGCAACTGTCAGTCAGCAAATCCTAAACCTTCATTTCAGACCAAACTTGCTATAGTTTGCAAGTGGAGTGAGAGAGTGAGAGACTCCCTCTTACCATTCAGTATCTTCGGAAGCTAAACAGCTTATCTCTATGTTCATAATATTAAACCTAACAATACTAGTGTCTCACTGGATATACTCGTCATAGTAGTTATCACTAATTACTGACACAAATCTCTCAAGCCATGGTAGCTGACGAAGATCCTTCATGGTATCAGCATATGAGTCTCGGTAGTGTGGAGCGGGTTGGTCTGGCTGATGGTCACTCAGACTGAAACCCCCAGCAAGGAACCTCTGGATGAGAGCCAATTGTGATCTTTCTTGCTCTGAGTAGGCATCCATCATTGTGGACAGAGAACCGAAGGATTCCCATGCCCATTGCTCAAACTGTTGGGAAGGGTGAGTAATCACATCAGCGGAGAAGGTATCATTCCAAAATGCACAGTCACACATCTGTTGTGAATCTATGTATTCAGCACCACAAGAATAGCAAAACTCATGCCCGCACCTGCACAAAAAATTAAATACAATTAGTTGCTAGATAAGAACACTGTGTTCAAGAATTATAGAAGATATGTTTCAAATGTTGGAAACGTTTCAACCTACAACAAAATTTTTGCACACCTAAAAAAGTTCTCATGTACAGTGTTTGCAAATTTAATATTTTCAAAAGAAAAAGGCACATATGAATATGACGTATTCACATGATTTTGTGTACACCTTGCTTCTAGTACACTGCAAAAGTTGATTCATACATATAACGATATTTACAGCAAACACGAGTGGGGGACGCTGTTCTGCAAAAAACAAATGGACTCTTTATCATAAACTTACCATGTGGACAGTGGTAGAAATACTCGAATGACATCAGAACAAATTAGTAGCCTTTAGCTACATCAAGGCTAGTACAGACTACTTAAGGTAGGCCTGTATCACTCAGAAAATCAGATCATTTAAGCTGAAGCTTCTATACATTCTGAAGAGTTTTTTGTCTTTTCTTTCTATAGGACTGACTAACGTCTCATGGTGCCATATGATGATTACAATAGGAAAGGATATAAATGCTGTACCAATGACTTGGATAATCACCGTAGGATGACGGGTTTGGGAGAATTTGCTCTTAAACAATAGTTGTAGTTAAGAGAATACTTAGAGTATGACTTGTAGTTAAGGGAATACTGAGTGTACAGAAATTATATTCAGGACATTGATGGATCTAATAGCTGTATTAGTTCCAATTCCTTTAATGACTATTTATGCATGTCAATAAATGGCAATTGCTATAGCTATTAAATACTAGTATTCCAATTGCAGAGTAGTACTTGAGTAGTCTTGACAGCTTAGATATACAATTGTTTTGTTTTTTTCACACCACGGGCTCTTTACAACCTAGCTTAAACCTACCTAAATAAAGAACACACAGAAATATACAAAAACATGATATGAAAAGGAAGCTAAAATAACATATAAGGAATAAAGACCTTCAAAAAGCAGGAAACTCGCTTTGTTCAATCCAGAGACCATTATAAGCAATAAATTGATAAGGAATTAAGAATAGCGCTATTAATTATATATTAAGGGACCAGATGCAATTAGCTCAGCCAATAATGCAAGTAAAAAGGTCCCATTTAATCACCAGGCTAATGGTGTGCATAAGAAAGCTTGGAGATGATCTTACCAGCAGGTCATGTGGTAGCAACCATGTGTAAGCTCGGTCATTCTGTGGCACTGCTCACATTGCCTCCACCTTTTGTTTTGAGCTAGATGATGCAAACTAATGTCATCAGTATTTCTTTCTTCCAATGGCAGGTTTTGATACTCCTCACATGTTATCGTGGAATGCCAAGGTACGCCACAGTTTATACATATATATCTTTCACAAACTGGGCATTCCATGCAACTGTTATCTGATTGACTTGATGAACTTGCACTAGCTGACAAGCTTTCACTAGCATTTACCAGAACTGAACAATTTGAGAAAGGGCAATATATTTTATCTGAGTTGAGAACATTTGCTTTAGATATAGCAATCTCCAGCAACTTATACGAGGTAAATGGAAGAAAGGATCTGCATTCTGAGGTAGAAAGATAATAACGACATTTTGGTTGAGGGCATCTAATGGGAACATGACCACCTTTTACTTTTCCATCAACATAAATTTTTATACAATGGGAACATATTTTGTGGGAGCATTTCACAGTGATCATCATAGATGCAAGCTTCTCCTCACAACATATGAAACATTTTTCAACTGCAGCATTTTCTTTGGCAGGAGAAGAAACAATCCCAATCGCAATTTGGGCTAATTGAAGGGGCCTCATATCAGTGTCAGGAACATACTTTAGATCAAAAAAATCCAGACTCTTTGCATGTTCCAATATCCTTTCACTCAACGCCAAGATAAGCGGACTGTCAGGCTTTGTGTTGGATGTAATCTAAAAAAAATCATGGCATTTTAGATGCGGGTAAAATTTTGTACACAGGTTACAAATATCACTAGATTTGTATACTTTATAAGCAGGGTGTCAATTAGTGCTCAGATTGTCAATTGCATCGATACTATATTACATATGCAGCTATACAGAAGTACGGTTTACAATGTACTGTCAACAGGTACATGTTGTATCACACACATGCATTCATATAAAAGCCCATCAATGAAAAAATTAAAAAGGGTTTGTCTAGTGTGTGCCCATGGGCACATGCTAAGCGCGGAATTTGATAAGTTTGGGAGGTTTTGATTGGTGTGGTTGTTGTATTTGCAGGGGGGTCCACCATTATTAAGATATGAGAGCCAATCAAAATCTTCCAAACTTGTAGAATTCCGCGCTTAGCATGTGCCCATGGGCACACACTAGAAAAACCGAATTAAAAATTCCTGAAGTTTTGATACTATATTACATGTGAAGCTATTTAGAGCTATTACATATGAAAATGAATGCTTTCTGAATAAATAAAGAGAACATGTTCAAATGATGATATAACAAAGTTTAGCAATAGCCATAGGTTTATTAGGAAAACTGTTAAAACTAAACAAACAGTCAGTTATTTAAGCATTTCTAACAGCGTGCTATTTACTGTGCATGCAATTATCATATTAAGGTTGAATCATGAATAAGCTAAATTTGATGTGTGTAGAAGGTACACAGCTTCACTGCAATATACAAGCAACCACAAAAAGACAGATAAAAGACAATTGAACAAGAGGTCACCTGATTGAATAAGACCTCAGAGTCTGTAAAAGCTTGTACACGCCTAACATCATTCTGCATTGCCTCCGATAAGCCATCCATCACGGCTAAATAATCAGCAACTGATTCCTCAACATAAAACTCAAGCATTTTCTGCACTTGAATAACGGGAAATTCAGCTGATCTTTCCATATACACGCCAATGCCAGAAAGTCCAGAACCTCCTGGAAGAGCTATTGAGACACCCTTGAAGAACATATTCACAGAAAACCCATCCAAAAATTCTTTTTTACTCCCCTCAGACAAATCTTTTTTCTCCACTAATTCATTTTTATCTTCTTCTGTCTCATCTAATTCACATTCATCTTCACAACAGCTTGATTCTTCCTTCACTAAATCAATTTCATCTCCACAACAGCTTTGAAATTCATCTTCGTCATCTTCAACTTTCACTTCCATATTATTATATTCAAAATAAAAACCAGTTTCTCCTTCCATGTTCCCACTACAAAGAATTTTCTAAAAGTCTAATATTTCAAGATTTGGTTGATGCAATATGCAAGTTAAAATCTTTTAACAGTTCAGATAAAACACCACAATTCCTCGAAATTCCCAGCTAATATCTCACACAAAATGCAATATTCCAGAACAATCTGAAGCTCAAACTTCAACTATATGAATCGCACAAAATCCAATATAGATCACAGGTGACTTCCACATCTTTCTTTTATATCAATTCAAAGAACCATCATCCATCATAAAAGTGGATCTATATCAGAAATCTGCACAAAATCCCAAATCAACAATCTTTACAAAATCAAAATTCCTTCAACCCAGAAACCAAAAACAAAATAAACCCAGAATTCATAACCATATAAAAAATTTAACCCACAAAAAGGAAAAAGGCTTCAACCTTTCTCACCCAATTCTCCTAAATTCAAGAAAGGATTAAAACACAAAACCAACATGAAACAAACAATAAAACACTAAAGTAGATATACAATCACCCATCATCTGCAAATATTAAAATTGAAAAAAATCTCATAAATTCTTTTCTGGGTTTTGCAGATATTGTCTATATATACACACATATTGCAGAAAATAATGACAGGAGTGTAAAAGCCCTAACCTGACAACCAAACTGGCATCTGAGTCCTGTCTGCACAGTTGCTTTGGTATTTATTAACTTTATATAAATAATTTTGTTGCAGATAAAAGGAAATACAATAAGAGTGAGAATATAATAAGAAAGTGTATCAATTAGTACTTTTTCTGTGTTAATGGCGTATCAACAAAAGAATGGAAGGTTTAGGTGGTTGTCGTGCTGGCATTCTTGATTATTTAATTCTCTTTCACCAAATTTCTTGAATTTTAAAGTAAGAAATCAATGAATAGATTCAAGTTGCTTATATTTTATTGTTTCCTTTTTCTGTTTTGTTTTTAATTAAGGCTGCAGATTAAGAATCATAATTTGATGACCCATATTGGTCAAAGAAACAGATTCTGCAGGATAATATAAGAAATATATATATTCTTTTACAGAAAAAGGGGTCGTGGAAGCATGGATGTGTTTGTTTGATTCGACTGCTTGACATAATATACGGCATTTAATTTATCGGGTTTTTTTATTATTTATAAAGTAGCTTTTTATTGATAATAAATATTTGAAGTTGTTGGGTTTAGAAATTTCAAAGAGAGAAATTTTCTCTCACTTAAGATATTGAGCAAGAGGATGATAGATATTTGTGCTTACGATTATTCGATTTATATTTTCAGAACATCTTAAAGGTACTTATAATAACGTTGATTAAAGTAGTTAATTAAAATAATATTTAATAATAATAATATAATTTGTTGAATATAAATATACAATTGATGTTATTTAAATAATATAATATAAATTAATAATTGATTAAAATAGCTTTCAAAAAAATAATTGATTAAAATAAATTAAATAATAAATATAATATATATCCAATATCGATAAACTGATAATATTTAAATATATAAAATGGATGAATATTCCGTCTAATAGTCTGAAGTCTGGGATTGGCTCGAAGGAAATTGTTGAGAAAATGATTAAAACAAACAGCAGCTTAAAGTGTAAAATAGGGAAATTCTTCGGGGGTTCTTTTCGTACGATCTTAAGACATAGTAGTATTTGTAGATGATATATTTTCTATTCTGTAACCAATTTAAATTTTTATTATTTTTCATATAAACAAAAAATTAAGAAAATTAGGAAATTAATCCAGCCTCAAGCAGTCCAGCCTAGCCTCTTAAATCATTTGCAGGCCAGTGATAATTACTTAAATATATAATGACAACGAAATTTGGTTTGGCAAATAATAGAAGAAACATGTGCAAATTCATTTTACGCCCAGAGTTTATATAACTTATACTATATGTGCTCTGTTTTTTGTCTGTATGGTTAGTTTTTGATATTAAACATAGGACTGTTACATAGACTGCCCTGGATTTGTCAGCCAATATTTAAACAGTATTACCTGTTTACAATGCACTTCTTTAATCATAACCAATGATACTATCACTTATTGGATGGAGTAGTTCTTAATCAATCCTGTATTTTTTCTTAAAAAAGATCTGAAGTTTATTATTCTTCTCATATGCTGCTACTTGCATCTGCATGTTCATAGTTGGGTTTGGGCAGGCCACTTCTGGCACTAGTAGTGTTGCTTTTGATTACAACTTACAAGCAATCAAATTTTTTAATCTTTACATGCACGCGTTACATGAATTATTACAGTATTACAGTACATCGCTTGGGGGCAAATCTATCATCATCAGCAGGTTGTTAATTGTCTCTGCCATTTTTTGAGAAATGAAGCAAAGGTAGTTAATTTATACTCTAAGAGTATTGCTAAATAAGACTTTGAGTTTGACATGACTGACTGCCATGGTTAGACGTTGATCAGTTCTGAATAAAGCAGTTGATTAAAGTTGTAAGGCATATAAGCCTGCATTGTCAAAAAAAAAAAAAGCAGTTAATTAAGAAGATCGAGTCTGATCAGCTTAAAAGCTGGTTGATCGAGTCTGAAGATTGCAGCAACTAATTGGGTTAGATGAGCTGGATACCATAATTAAATGCAGTACAAATAAAAAAGAATCAGGAGACTGAAATTCTCCTTCAACTTTGTGCTGTTCTTCTGTAGTCCCTGTATAAGAAACCAGGGTGTTTACTAGAATGACTTCAGTTTTGTCTAATTTTTCCTGACTTCATAACTTTGTATAGATAACCATCTTTGACTCTGTTTAAAAGCTCTGGACGCGGCTTGAGCTACACAACTTAATCAGGTACAGAAGAGAAAACTTCAATGGTTCTTGTTGATCAGGTAAGCAAAGATAATCTTGTTACTTCTAAGTGTCTGAATCCTACTTATGTTTCTCCCATAACACAATGTGCACTCTTGATGACATAAATAAGTTAAAGAACCGATGGCCTTGGATATTTATTTGAAAAAACAGGACCTAACAAAATTTTATTTAAAAACAATACAGACAAAAATTGTTGGATCATAAAGCATATATATGAACACTAATTAAGCCCAAATTGCCATGACAGACATGCCTCCTGCACCTAATACAACTGCAACATAAGACCATGCTTGAAGTTTTATATTTCCTTGTAGCTTTGCTCCCATAAAATCAGGTGCCAGGAGATCCACCAATGCCATATAATTCAACAATCCGGCTGATGCTGCATCCAGTAGTCCTACTACTATCAAGGCTGCTGGACTATTGTCAGTGTACACGTTGGACAATCCGATTCCCAGGATGATTCCAAACGGTGTAGTGGCTGAGAAGAAGAATACCATGATTGCATTCGTCTTTGCACGATAATTAGCCTAAAATGTAAGATAAAACATAATAAGTCTGCATATCATCAAGTAGTTTAAATAAAGAAAAATGATTTGTAATAAGTTTTTGGATTAAACACCTGAAGTATGCATCCTCCGAGTCCCATGCCTTCGAACATCTGGTGAAAACATAGAGCAGCCACGAGTGGGCGGATAGTGCATGGATTATCAGATGCCCCTAATGATAATCCAATGATCACCGAGTGCACTATGATCCCTAGTTCTAACACCTGTACCACATAATCAAACATTTGATTAATTTATTAAACAACATTGGAAACTGTTGAGAACCGGTCCATCTAAAACCTTAAGTTGTTAGAAAAAGTCTCAAGCTCTCATATCATATTGAGAACCGGTCTATCTAAAACCTTAAGTTGTTAGAAAAAAGGCTCAAATGGATGTTATGCTATATTTCAACATAAACAAGCTAATATTTCCAATCTTTACTGAGAAAATACCTGAGCAACAACACGACATCGTAGCAATGTTGAATCAAACTCTTTGACAGCACCACTGTGACAAGAATGTAGAGCTGTATTCTGCAACTCAGCAGCATTCTCATTATCAATCTTCGTCGCCTTTTGCTCTTCCAATTCCTTGGAATAATGTTTCTTAAAAAAACTCATTGCAAAAGAATCAACCATCAATGTCAACACGGCCGAAAACATGGCAACCAACGTTGTAAACGGATAAGCATGCCACGGTTTTTCGGGCAAGCACTCTGATTTTAAAGCATCGAAAGAGTCCGGTAACACGTGCATGTAACCAGTGGCAAGAATGACACCGGAGGCAAATGCTTTCACAATAACAAATAGGTTTCGGTCCGGGCTGAGTGCAGGAACAGCGCGTGTTATTATGGGAAGACCAACGCCGATCATACTAGTGATCAGTATAGCAAAAATCGCGACGATTTTTAGCTTAAGCGCGTGGGACTTGTTGTGGCATCCGCCAACTGGTCTAGAACATTCGGGTGGTGGTGTGGTGGTGTTAGTCTCGCCGGAGATTGTTGGCACGGCTGAGATGACAATGAGGAGGATCAAAATAAGTGTAAGGAGTTTGCTAGGTATGGCCATTAGTAAAATTATTTGTGATTTGAATTTGTGTAATTTTTGTTACTGTTGTTGTGAGAGTGAAGTTGGTTTTACCGTACCAATTTTAAAGGGAAGTTCACTCCAAATTTGAAGGAAAGGATTGTGATCGTTGATACGGGGTGTGAAATTACAATACGGGGCTTCCTCCGAAACGGAAACAACAAACTAATGTACATTTGTTAAGGGTAGTTTGGAGTTTTTGTCGGGATGAAGTAAGTTTGTGTGAATAGTGTGCGGAAAGTGAGTCATCATGAGATCAACTGCAATTTTACTCGAGTAGCATCGTGATTTGGCGATGACTGTGTAGTATGACATGGCAACGGGAGATAACGAAGTTGCATTTTACTTTTTCTTCGAATTATAATATTTTTACTTTTTAGTTTGATTGTATGATTTGCGACTAGGACCACACAAGTTTGATAGGTTAAATAATAATTATTAAATTAAGAATTTTATCAAATTAATTTTTTTCCCTCATTTAAGTATAAGAAAAATAATATATTTATCGTCCCAAAATATTAAAATTTTAATAGTAACGTTTTTATTAATACATTTTCTTTTACAAGACTATTACTTATCTGAAAATTAAATATAATAATATGTACACTTATATATCTTAAATAATAATTTGCTTATATATATATATATATATCTTAATATATTCTACATATATTAGTTCGCAATTATCTTCCACATAAAATAATAATTTTATATTACAATAAATATATTATCAGACCATCTAAAAGTTAAAATTATCATTAAAACACTTTTGTATAATATTATAATAATAAAAAATAGTGTCTCTTTTAAAATTCTTTTAATATTTATAATATTAACATAAATATATATATAATATTTAAAATAGTAATTTTGTATGGAATTAATTAAAATTATAATAGGATGTATGTCACTTTTAATATGATTTCATATCTTTTTAACACTAAAAATACTCAATATAATAATTAAGATGTTTGACCAGCCAAAAGTTATTCTACTGATGTCAATCCATTATTTCCACTTTGTTTCCACTGTGAGCCTGTATACCAGAACCCCATATAATAATCGGGCCAGTATTATATATACAACCCCATGTAATGATTGGGCCAGTACATTGGGCCATTATAACAATGATAAATGTAATACACTGGAAAAATATGTAAACCTGATTCGGCCCATGGTAGATAGTAGGGAAGCGGCTACGGTGTGAATTTTAAAATTGCAATCGGAAATGTATATCCTCGATTTTAAAAATTAAAAATCTCAATTACAACTTCATCGTAAGTTTCGGTTTCGGGTTCAGTTTTCAGATTTTCGATTTCAATTCGGTTTTATACGGTTAAGATTTTAACGGTTTTAGCCGTCTCGGTTTCACATTTTTTGATTTTTTATTCACCTCTGGTAGATAGGTACATGGAAGGATTGAAGGCTTGGAGGCTTGGATCTCTGTTTTAGAGTGGTGTTTTTATAATTTTATAATAACATGTAAAGAAAATAAATGAAAATATATATACTGTTTCTATATTATTTAATATAAAAAGTATATCGTAAGTTCAAAATTTATTATATTATAATATAATCAAATTTAAATTTATCATAATACAATCGAATTTAACAGGAAAAATATTTTATGCTAATTCGGTTTACATATATACTGAGATATTGATACAGGTTCTCGTTTAATCTAGAATCTTCTAAATCATCAATAAAATAATTAGTTTAATTTGTTTCTTTATCCATTTACTACTTACAATCATCTTTTAACTCGTCAGTCACCGCCTCTCTTCATCATCTAATCTAGATCTATATTTTTATCCTTCACTATCTTCTCTGAATCTAGATCTATATCGATCTTTCATCATTTTCTAGTTGGCTACGATCTATATCGTTTAAAAAAAATTCACCCCCATTTTCAAAATCACCTTCTAATGCGATGATTGTTCTGTGATTACATCTTTAGTGACACTTCTAATATTATTCATTGCGATTTAGGGCCAATTAATTAGAAATCTCTCAAATTTTTTTCGGATTTGTATGAAGTCTTCATTTATTCTTGCAAAACACACAGCACCACGTATTAGTAAGTTGTTTGAATCAATTTGAGTAACATAAGTTAATTTGTTATATTTTAGTTGCGATTGTATTTAGCCTGATCAATGTTTTCTAGATTTGATATTTTCTAATTTTTTTGTTTGAGTTATGATGTTAATTAAATTTTTGAAACACTTGCAGGAAATAATGAAGAAAATGCTCCACAACAACTTTATCTTTCTCCACCACAATCGCATATGATATTCGGGTAATATTTCCTTATATTAATGCAAGATTGCATACATAACATGATATTAATTTATTTTAAATTGATCATATATATATATATATATATATATATATATATAATACTATTATATTTAAATTGAACTCAAAAGAATTTATTGATGATTACTATGTGTGTTATAGATTTCAAATCTATCATTTATTTATATTTTTTTTTTGAATAAATCATTTATTTATATTATTGTCTACAAGCCTATTTTTTGCCGACAATGTTATTCATCGGCCTATTAATTTAATTATTTCAACCGTTAGTATGTCAAAAAGAAGCGGATCATTATTATGTCACTTCGGTCAAAATATTAAGTTTAACTTACAACTCTGGTTTAGATGAAATTTATAATGGTTCAATTACGGTGTTAATAAAGTCACATTTAAAATGTTAACATGTTATTTTTTCGATATTCTTATTTGATAGTATTGTCTTCTGAAATGGTTATTATTTGTTATACGCTACATCGAATTTAGAGACGTAGTATGAGGGATATTACTATTTCTATGTGCCAGTAGATATTGGGGCGTTTGGATAAGTTTAAAATAAGTGTTTGTTGCTTAAAATAAAAAAATGAATTAAAAATTAGAAACAAGTTAAAACTTATGAGTAATTAAAGTGTTTGAGAAATAAGTAGAAGTCCTGAAACAAAAGCTAGCATCCTCAACTTTTTTTAAGTGCTTCTAAACTTTTTACACAAACAAGTCAAGAAAAGCAGAAGTTGACTTCTCGGTAAAAGAATTACTTATTTTGTGCAGCCAAACAGACACATTGTTGTTAAATGTTACTTAATATTCTAGATAGGAAATTCAGAACTACCCTTATGTGACGTAACTATTCATCTTGGATACACTTTCATTTATTATTACTTATATTATTTTTTCAAGCAAAAATAACGTTTGCTCTATATAATTGTTAGATTATTGCTACATCATTTTATATAGTCATCCTCCGCAATTTATTAACTATTCATATTCTATGTTTTTGCGATAAAGCCACACTGATTCATGAATAGACGTGGGCAGTAGTAGCTGTGTGTGGAAGGTTGAAAGAGCAGGTGATGCTGATCCAATCCCCTATACGAAGTGGCTTATCAGTCTTGGAAGATGATATATACGAAGTGGAGAATTCAAAAGACGTCCTTCTTTACTCGATCGAATTCATCTATCTATCTATATTATAAAGGCTGTTGCCAAAATACCATTGAAATGACTACTTTACCCAGCCGTATCTACCGTATTATCAAATCTGCCACTGAGTTATACTTCTTCCCATACGTTTATCACATCCAAGCCGCTCATTCCATCTGTATACTCCCACGTGTTGGTCATCCCTCTCTCGTATTTTGGGGGTAAACTATCATTCTTGCATCTTCACATTTTTCAGCTTATTATCTACAATCTATATGTACTGATTTCTTGCATCATTCTTTGATTTTTGCAGCTTCTCAGCTGTGGTTGTCTATGCTTTAATTGATGGAACCCGGTGATGGGTCTGATTTAAATGCTGGTGATGGGGTAAAGTTTCCGCCCCTTCTTGCTTCTTGCCGCTTTGATTGAGCTTCGATATGCGCTGCTCATTCATCCTGGACGAGATGTCGCCTTAAATCATGTAATACATCCGAACTTTTCGAAACTCATTCCGATTGTTACAGTTAAATCTTCTTCTCCCCCTTTAATTCTTGCCTGCTTTTTAGTCTAATCCGAAACGACTCCATTGATTGTATCAGTTCTTTGTTTTTGTAGTGTTTCAGATGTAGTTTTTACATAAGACTCTTATTGTTGTTTCACTATATTTGTCGATGGAGTTGATTGTTGCAAATCTTCGTTGTCCTCATGGTTATGTATTTCCCACATTCTTATCTTTTTTAATAATGATCTTATCTTCTTCGATTTGTAATTGTTGGATATCATGCATATATCTGTAACATGTTGGTAATAGTGGAAGGAGTACAGGACACTGCTGCATTAAATAGGTCTATATCAATTGTAATTCACTTTTTTAAACTGTGTTAGTTGGATAATGCACTCTCACATCCAGGAATGGTATGCGGTCCCGTTCTGGATTTTTGAGTTTGGATATTCTTTATTTTCAAGGAACTGGCAGTAAGTAAACTTGACTTAACTATTAGTTTATAATCGTTTGCCTCAAGTTGTATATATGTATTTGTCTCTCTTTAAACTCGAGAAATGTTTTACTTTGCATTTGGAAAAGAATACTTGCTTTATGTAACTACAAGGTTGGGAAAAACTACTTAAGCACAGAATGAAAGCAAGAACTAATCACATTTTTGGAGTTTCTCGAGAGGATTCGGATCAATGACAGTACTTCTTCAGTCTCTACTTTCAAGCATGCATATCTTCTGATGTGTATAAGTTGTTGTATAGAATTCTTGCATTACATGTAAGTTAGGTACTTAAGTCTGCAGTCTCACTTTTCTTATTATAATCATTAATGCAGATACCTGGGTTACAGAAGGACATTGTTGTCCCATACTACTGTTATACTGGTGGTGGGAGCTTAGGCCGATTAATGCTTGGTTCAGTCCTGCTGGGAAGTTGACACCATTGCACCATGATCCACATCATAATATACTGGCTCAGGTGAGGATGGAATCGTCTGAAAAGTTTTGTAATTTTCTGTGACCCATCTCTGTTTTTGATACCTCTACCTGTTATAATTTTGTATGAGATTTTGTTGTCTATTTGTTGTTTGCTCCTGTAATTAGTCTTCTTTGCCTGTATTTTTAATTAGGTAAAGATGAGTTTGCTTTTGGCCATGTTAATTCTGACCACATGACCACCCATGAAGTTGTTCTGGATTATTTCATCTATTAATTTTATTCATTTAATAGAATTATTAATTTTGTGCTGCCTCTTATAATGAATTGATTCACCTTACAACTTGAAAATATGGTGATGTGTTAAAAAAAAAAAAAGGTTGTCTGTGAGTGTGTAGACATGTTTGATTTATTCATTTTTGTAATTCATTGACTGTTTCCCACCTTATTAGTCTAATCTGAAATGCCTCCTTTCGTTGTGAAAAAGCTTTGTTTCTTTGTAGAGATTTGAGCATTTAACAGGCTATTTGGACAAATACCAGATTCAATTCAGCCGTGGGAGTCCAGTCTAAACCGTTTGCTGAGATCTGTAGGAATATTGCAATGCAATTCTATAATGAAAACATGTTAAATTTTAGTGCCGGGAAGAAAATTTGAGACATGTTCTTTTCAGGTTCTGCGGCTTTGGAGATGAAAAAGAATAGTTTGCATACTGAATATTTGCCAATCCAGATGCATCTATTCTTGAACCTAACGAGGTATGTAATAATTAAAAGATGTAAACTGCTTTGCTGTAGTCATTCACTCAGGATGATCCTTTGTCGCTGGCCTAATGAAATTTGGATAAGTTCAAAGTCAAAGAGGCTTACAAGCTTGATTTCCCCATTAGGCCGCAGAAAAAATCACTTCAAATGCATACATCCATCGTAAATGCTACATATAATGTAGAAATTAAGACAGTGAACAATGACACAGTAGTACAGAGCTTTCACTTAAAAGGCTATTCATTTTTCGTTGTTGGGTGTGATTCCCTATTTTGGTCTACCACTTCCATATGTGACTCAATGCCAGTAACCTCATATTCATAATTATTTCTGAACATTGTAGGATGGCTTATGGAGAGTGGACCCCGAATAGTAGGAATTCTTATAATAAATATGATGCTATACTGAGCTACATTACACAGGTTGGTTTGCGGAAAAAATAATATTTATTTGGCTTCTACTCAGAATGATTACATGATGGACTATTTCGAGTTAATATCACTATATTCTTCCATCAATATTGATAGTTTAATTCAGATCTTACACTATTTCCACATTCAGGTTTATCCTAATGTAGCTCATTTATTTGTTTGTGGTTTATCATAATATTACCCTTTTTTTTATTTTTTTTGTATTGTGGTTGTAAAATTTTCAACTTCTGATATTTAAAAGACCAAGGGTTTATTAATCTGGTACGCGAGATTGAATTGAAATTGTTTTAATTTTGGATGCTATTGTAGTTCCAGATTTTGTTATCATTAATTTCTTCTGGCAGCATGGGGGAGATGTGAATGCTGCAGATCATACTGGACAAACAGCATTACACTGGAGTGCGGTGCGGGGAGCTGTTCAGGTTGCAGAGATCTTGCTCCAAGAGGGTGCCAGTGTTGGTGCTCCTGATATGTATGGATATCACACCTTGAAAGAAAAGCTTTCAGCAGAGACTCATTGCCAATATTTCTGAAAGATGATGGACACAGCTGGAGTTGATATGTTGCCGTTACATTGTTATAATTGTTGACATCTCCGGTTTCTTTAATTTCTGGATGGCTGCTCAAGTTGGCAAAGCCCGTAAAAAGGATTTATTTTATCTGTATACATCTCTTTCAGGTTTTTTTTCTATCATTTCAGTCGATAATGTGCATATGATATTGTGAATAAAATTTGCAGGTATAAGGTTGCTCTACCTGCAATGTATGCTTTAGAATCAGAAAATGAAAATGCTAATCTCTTTAACTGTGTTCAGGTACTATATCTCTTTTTTATGTTTGCAAATATATATTGTACTGTTTTCAACGTGAATGTTCTAAGCTTTCAAAATTTCTCATCAGGTCACTGACTGTGTTAAATGGTGAAGAGAGGTCACCAGAACTCCATGGAGTGGATGCCTTTGTTCTTGATATTCATGACGTTGGGAGGGATTAAGTACCCTGTCATCTCCTCAGTTCTTGGTATTGTTTATATTGTTAGTTTTTATTTCTATTTAAAAGGATATTCCACTGACGATCCTAAGAAGCCTCTATCTGTCGGGTAAATCTGAATGATTTCCACCTGTATAATAAGAAGATATATTCTTTGATTTGGTTATTTAAATATATGTTTTGAAATATATATACCTGCAACAATTATTTACCTAACATGCTAAATTATACAGGTTCGATAATGTTAGTGTTAGGAATCTATGAACCTTTGACATGTGTTATATCTATCTACTTTACGTATCCTGTTGCCTCTTTTTGTATAAGAAGTCCATGCCAAGTTTAATGTGATCACTACTTTTTGGGGAACAACATTTTTTTTTGTGTTCAATTTTTGTGTTATCATAGGTTCACCTTGAGTGAAAAGATTTTAACTAATGATGTAGATTTTCTTCAGATTGCAGAGTGAACCTCATTTACAGGCCTTTACTTCAACAACATGAAGTAGAAGAAACATAAGTGCCAGACAAACAAGAACGTGTATCAAGGCTTTTATGTTTCTTGATTAAAATAACTATTTTGTTTCATTTTTGAAATTATTTTGATATGTATAAATTGATACAAAACTTTGTTACAACGTTAATTTATTTTTAACTTTTAAACTCATTTGTCATTATATATGTCCATCACTTTTTTTAATAATTTTTTTATTTTTTATAACAATTATTTTTATAAAAAAACAAATAACAACGAAATTACATAACTTTCTTAATCATTGAGTAATAACAATGAGAAAAAACAAAACAACAAAAATTGAGAAAATTCTCTATTAGCAATGTTGAATTACAAATATATTTCCTTAAGTTGTATAATTGAGAAATTTCATAAAATAAATTTTCATATAAATTTTGTCTAATTTTGTCAATATTTATATTATTTCATTTTTATTATTGCTAATTTATTACATTTCAACAACCAAAGAAAAAAACAATTTGCAAAAAAGACAAGATAAAAAAAAATTACCAAAAAAAGGGGTTATTAACATAAAAAATACTTATCAATTAAATAATTAATTCAACATATTTAATTAACATAGAAAAAAACTTTATTTTATAAATATAAAATTCTATAGTTATGTTGGAAACCGAATTTAATTGTTCCACCCGCAACGCGGGCAAACATACTAGTACTTGTATTGGTGAAAACAAGATTTAATATGTAAGCTGGCAGGGGATAGTTTTACAGTAATTTTTTTGAAGTCACAAAAGATGCATCTGATCATTTTTTTGAGTAAACAGTGTTAGGATTTTAATAAATACATGTTCTTATTGCCTTGACCTATAACAATTGCTTAATAAAATTCGTTACATTTTTAGACAATTGAGTTAACCCGTGTCACGAAAAAATGGAATACATGTTTGATTACTAACATTATTTAATTTTACACAATCATAGAGGTTTGCAACGGACGAAATATTTTAAGATTGTGTTCTTGAATTTTTCGAGTTCTGTTTTCCATTTAGTTTTTCTATGCAAATTTTGAGTTGTATTCAAACCCCCTCAATTGTTTCATTAAAAAACACTCCTATAAAAAATAACACTGGACACTATAAAACTTATAACTTCTAGCAAAAAACTGAAAAATATTATTTTTTTCAAAAACATATAAACCTGTTTTTTCTAATTCAGAAAATTTTATATTTATCAAACATTTTTTTACCTGTTTCACTAAAAAAAATTGTTGTTATCGTAACTTGAGATAGTAGTCTAGGGGAGTTCGACAACTAAATTCAAGACAAAAATAACACCCCTATCTTTTTTCGTAGGTCTCATCACTTGGGTTATGAGCTAAAACAAGGCTCTCAACCTCCCATCAATTCTAACACAATTCCACATGGAGAAGGTTGTTTGTATATACATGCCATGTGTGGACACTAGCCATTAATATTTGGTAGTTGAGTAGTGTTGGATTGTTAGGATTACATTTCACAACTTGAAAAAGCAAGACACCATGATTTCTTGCAAGAATGGGAAATGGATTTGCACTAGAAATCCAGCTCAAAATCTCACAAAATCCAAAGTGGTAAGATGATGAAATGATGTAGGCATTTCACATGGAATGATTTGTTGTATCCATCAACCCCTCCTTTAGTCTTTACATTCTCATGTCTCAACTTTATTGGATTTTGATTCAACTATGAAAATAAATACTCCCTCCGTCCCAGTCATTTGTATACAAATGGCTGGGACACGGAGACCAAGAAATTGTGTAAGAAATGAGTAAAGTTAGATGAAAAGTGGGTATAGTGGTGGGACCCATTTATATTTAATGATATATTTGAGATAGTGGAGGAAATTAGTGGGTGTTATAGTGTTTATATTATTATAGAATGGAGATAGTGGAAGAAAGTAGTTGGTGTAATGATTTTTTATATTATAAAAGTTTACTACTTTTGGAATGTATACAATTGATGGGACGTCCCAAAAAGGAAACTGTATACAATTCATTGGGACGGAGGGAGTAAGCATATAAGAGGTACAATATCCCCTCCACTTTATCTCTACTCCACTATCTTTTACAACTTATTTTGCCATAAAGTAAAGTCATGCCATACTCATCAAGGTTCCCACAAATCGAATTCCCGTCACGGCGTCACTTTAGATTATACTAGTATATTGTATGTGCCCCATCCCCTTTCTCCATGCTATACTTACACATATATGTATGGCTAGTGGTCTAATGGAATGGGACCAATGATGTAAAGAGATGTGTTGTAAGAAAAGAGAACAAGCAACATCGATTCGTGAATAGACGTGGGCTGTAGTAGACGTGTCCCAACCGTTGTTCCAATTAGTTCATTAGGACAAAATAACAAATTATATGAATGTTTAACTAGATTAAGAGTTTTGATTTGATCGGTGTTATATGTATAAAAAAAATATTGAAATTATGTAACGAATATTTCCACGGCACAAGTCGGTGTACAAAAATGAAGGTATTATGAAAGAGGGGGTGAAAGAGAAGTTTGTGAAGAGGAATGGAAACAAGACTGACACGAAGTTGGATTCTGAAATGAGTTTTGTCGAGTATTGGACCCTGATAAGTGCACGGAATATTAATGGATCAAACCCCTCAAGTGGGCTACTTTTATGACACACCTTTCCATTTCCTTTTACACACACAATGGGGCCCACGGATATTAGTAAATGAGGACATGGGCCGGAATGACAACGTACTGTACAATCCAAGTGGGAATTGATATATGGAGAGAGAGAGAGAGATTGAGGGAGAGAGGTGTGAATAAATTGGACGAGTCATGCCATGTGGGATGAGGTGATAGAAAGAGGAGTATAAATATGAGCTGGGTCAGCATTGGTTTGTTTAGTTAGGTTAGTGTCTTGAATGGGTGCTCATGTGACATACCTGACCTGCCTTTCCTAATTATTCACGCCTTTCTCATCATCATCCTATTCCTTCCCCTGCTACTTATTATAATATCACCAACAAACAACAACATCTTTCGCTCTTCTCTCTCTCTCTTGTTCAACGCTCCCCTTCACTGTCACTTGAGGTCTTCCATCACACTTGATACTTTCAATATTCCCCTAATTGCACTCCAATATTTTAATTATCCTGATTAAGAAACTTTTGTTCTTATATATCTTCTATTCTAAACTAATTATCATGCTAATAAAAACAAATTAAATTAATTTAGATCTAATTTTTTACGAAATAACTTTAATTAATCTTCTCAATTATATATATTTAATGATTTTTATTACTTTTTTTTAATTGAGACATCAATGATCAAATCAATAATGCATTCTTAACATTTAATCCTGTTACAAATGGTACTTATTTGACTTCCAAATATTTAAAATGAGCTCATCAAAGACGTATCGAGAATCATTTTATAAGTTATCCCAAGTGATGCATAGTTGTAAACAACCATTCTTTTTAACTTCCACGCTTAAATTCACTAAAACCTAATTCCAAATATGCTAATGGGCGGCAACTTGCATGTTAAACTCCACTAATTGGGATCCAAATAACAGGGATTGACAGGTACTTAATACTTGTAATTTTCCCTAAAAGACTTGGCAAGTGGTGCACAATAAGTCATGAGATCATTACCAATCTCACTACATTAATTAATTAACTCGTTGATAACATTAATCTGGAGGATTAACAAAAGTTGAGAGAGGAACAACTGAACCAGGGCCCACCAGTGACAATAGGAACATGGACAAGTGATTCCATGACAATACACTGGATTGATTCTTGAGATTTTAAAATCTTGTGTATGAACTTTAGTCAAGCATGTGTTGGGTGGGTGTAGCACAATGCAACGAGTTCAGTTTTGTTTATTCACACAAAGTAAAGTGGATGGGATATGAGATATGGTGGATTCTTTAATTAAATCAGCGGCATCATTAGGCCAAATCAATGATACAAAACTAAGGTTAGATTGAATATGTACTTTACATTAAGCACAACAGTTTACCGACTATAAAAAGTGATGTCGACATGCGGCTTCTTTACGATCTCTATAATATATACCTTGAATATTTCCCTTTTGTTTTAACAAAGGAGATTCGACTTTCAACAATTGGCCCTCTTTCTAGTAATATTTGTTTGAGGGCGGCAGTGCGATAGTGCCCAGTGCTTTCAAGAAATATGCTTCGCAGCTTCGTTTCATTCTAGATTCTGCTGTCTCTGATCCATTTTATAGAGTATTCGATTTTTTTGCGTTTCTCATTTCCGGAATTTTTTCATAACATTACTAACTTGATTTTTGAATAAGAACTCATGAAAATATGTAAAAATGGTCAAACTGAAAAATAACTAATTGAAAGTCAAAAGCTGATTTAGAATCGAAAATTAGCAGAATGCAAATTTTTGATTAAAAATGGTCAAACTGAAAAATCAAATACATTATATATTATCATATTAAACTAATATATCATATTTTAACAATCTAAAATATTAGTAAAATATTATTATTAAATTATAACTAATACCATCAAAACCCAATATACTACAAATTTAACAAATTTTACGTAATATCTTATGCATTGAATTCAATCAACTATTATAGCCAATCATAACATCAATATAAGAGTTTAAATCTAGGATCCTCGGGAAGAAATAAATCCGAATTCATCTCTACAATATTTAATTAATTTTAATATAAGATGAAACTTAGATATGTCGGCAATTTTTGTATCGTTGCGAGGCGAACTTAAATAAATTGATCGACGTTGTTTCTCACAAGAGGTCGAAGTAGAGGGATGTAGTATTATGGTGTGGAGTGTACAAGAAAAGGAGGAAAAATGACTCACGCGATGATTTATTTAACCGAAACTAAGGTGCTTAATCTAAATATTCCAAAATAGATGTCTCCGATATTTTATTTTCAGCCTAGCTCCTTTCTCTTTATCTGTTTTATCTTGTAAACTACTACGAGCTAAGCTAGTATGTCATTACGTTCACTGGCGTTTAGAAAACCCCAAATGCTGGTTTCCAAACCATCTTTCATGTTCAACCAAGAACAAGTAAGATATGTTAGATTAACACCAAGTGAAAGCTACTTAATAAACAACCGGATTGGTTTATGTTCAAAGAACGACTTCTCATAGTCGAGGATTATATATATTACCAATAAATAAACAAGTAATTTCGTAGGTGGATATATCAAGGAGAAGCTTCTAACTTCGGACCTGTATATACGTAACTTATAAGCTGCCTATAAATTTTTCTTTCGCATATGCATACCAAGAGAATCATTGATTGTTATATACAAAAAGATCATTGCAAAATAGTTCACATTTATTTTTCGCGATAAGATTAATCCAAGTTCTTTACCTGCTGTTAAAAACCATTTGAGAGTATGAATTTTGTTGGTACATTTTTAAACACTTAAAATAATATGTGAATTTGGTTTAACATAAAACTCGGATTCAAGCCTCTTCACAGGTGCCTATTTCTACACATCCATGGATTAAATTTAAATATCTATTAATATTAAAGCCTGATAATGATATACATACCTGAATGAGTTTCATTTAGATATTTGTTAGATTTTTGCTTGATATGATATCGATAGAGGCAAATACGGCGGGCATTGGAGACTTAAGTATATCTTATTAAAAAAATAAAATAAAATTTATATATATGAGCACATTTTCAAAAAAAATAGTAGTGTTTGGTAATAAGTTTGATATGTATAATTTTATATTCAACATCGAAAATTACAAAATTTTGAGGTTTTATTTCTAATGATAATTATTCTCTGTTTATATATTAAATTAAATCTTGACTTCGTCCATATACAGATATATGTTTATAATATTTATTTAATATTGAGTGAATCCAATATGTATAACTCAAATATCTAAGATTGAACTATTTTCGGAAGTTTTGAAAAAAATTAATTAAATATTTAAGAATAATAATTTCAACAAAATATTCATGAATAATATAATAAATATAAATAAGAAATTTTAAAGTCATAATATCTGAATTCATAATTTCATGTTACATTTCTTAAACTGGGGGGAATACAGTTGTTTGAATTTCATAAATAAATTAGTCAACTGTTATTACGGGTCAAATACTCGATTATCTCTTCGACTTGAAATTCTCACGAGTCAAAATAGTTTTTGGAGCATTATGATACCAACAGCGTGCGCAAGACGTTCTTAAAAATAGTAGTACTTCGCCCTATACTATTATGGAGTACTCAAAAATGTCAGAGACCCAGAGAAGATAATTTACTGAATAAAATAATAAAATTTAAAATCATCACATAGCAGAGACAGTGACAGGGATTGATTGATTACCAATGAACATGATTATAGTTAAAGTAATGTTAAATTCTGAAACCACCAAACGTGCCTTACTCGAGATGATCACTTCCCTTTGGGCACAATATAATAGACTAGTACCAGTAGCTTGTGAGAGAGTTAATGAGCTGGAATAATAAATAAGTAAATAAATAACAAGAGGACTGCAGTATATGATGATAAAATAATTAGAAAAAGAAAGAAAGTACTAACAGAACATACAAGGAGCGAATAAAAAATAAAATAAAATATGAGCAGTATATAAAGTGAATGTGCTGGTGATAGAGAGACAAATGTGTCCTGATATAATGGTCCCACTCCACAACAACAAATCTGCATCATAAGATGTTGCTTTCAGGTGACCCATGATTTAGTAAATCCTGCTATATGCGTATATAAATACAGTACAATACATGTCGTGTATCTATCGATACATATCTATCTATCTACTTATCTGTCATTATTTATGCCTTTCTCTTTATCTCCAACTTTGGGCGTGGGGTGGCTGCGACTTGTGAGTACATCTTCACACATAACTATTCCATCATTTCTGCTTTCTACCTTTATCATGTAGGTTTATCTTTTTTATATAGTTTAGATAAACTGTTACCCCTCCGTCCTATAAAATTATTAGAGAAAGAAAATAAAGAAAAAATAGGTGATTTATTAATATTTATTAAAACAAAAAATATTTAAATATTATATATATTAAAATATATTAACAGGAGTATAGATTTTGTTTATGTTGAATAACAGCACTATTAATTTCTTATTACCAAGTCTTCCACATATATCATAAATTTCGTCCGTCCTTTTTTAGTTGTCACATTTCTATTTTTGTTAGTCAAATTGATCAACTTTTGACCAAAGATTATAAGTCATTTTTTTATTATTTTAAAAAACTGAAAATTACATCTTAAAGTAGATTAAAAGTTATTTCTGGCGATATACTTTTTTTATTTTTTCAATTAATAAAATATTAATAAATTTCAGTTAAATTCGATCAATTACCCACACAAAATCAAAAGTTACAACTAAAAATGGACAGATAGTATCATATATGACACATCCAAGCATGCTTCGCGGAATATAGGGAAGCGGCTCATATGTCAATTTGATAATTTAGGAGAAATATTACTCCTATTAACAATGTTTCATTTTAAACAAGTGCACTTCGTGAAACAAACAGCTTGACTTATATTTAAGTATTCGACTTAAGTATGATATAATAAAAGTTAATTTAAATTGTTTCAAAATAAATAGTTTAAATTGTGTTTTATAAGGGCAAACCCAGCAGTGATCCAAAAATCCAAATTTGGGCAGATTATCCCAAATTCTCCTCCAGCAGTGATCCAAAAAGTGATCCAAATTTGGATCAGTGAATAGTACTGATCCAAATTTGGATCACCACTGTTCACTGATCCAAATTTGGATCACCTACTTTATTATAAAATAATGATTTTGTTGTTTCTAAATCTTTCGTTTATTGGACTTAAAATTATTTTGTGGTTATTAATATTTAATTAATAATAGTTTATAATTAATAACTAATAAAATTAATGTTTTAGTAAAAACTTTAAAATAATAGGAAAGCAAATTTCATTGAAAATTAAAAAAAAGAGTGTAATACATGCATAAAATAGATACATAAAATGCAATTAAATATAATATAAGTAGTTAATAATGATTAAAATTTAAGATTGTATAGTTTAATATGAAATTTATGTAATATAATATATAAAAAGTAATTTGATCAGAATTTGGATCACGCTGCTGGAGCTGGTCCAAAATTTGGATCAGAATTTGGATCAGTTGATGATCCAAATTTGAATTTTTGGATCACAACTGCTGGAGATGGCCTAAAAGTCAAATCCATACCATATTGGTGTGCGACACTTGGGGTATATTTGAGTTTTCCTTTTGTTTAATAACAATAGTTAGGAGTATAACTTAGGCTGGCAGAAAAAACTACTCCCTCCGTCCCACCAGATTCTTTACAGTTTTCTTTTTGGGATGTACCATCCAATTCTTTACATTCCAAAACTTACCAAAAATAGTCAATGGGTCCCACCACTTCCCAACTTTTCCTCCCTTTTCACACTACTTTTACTCCACTATCTCTATTTTATTCATTAAAAATTGACGGGTCCCACCACTTCACCCACTTTTCTTCCTCTTTTCCACTACTTTATACATATTTCTTAACCTCCGTGCCCAAACCAAACGTAAAGAATTGGCTGGGACGGAGGGAGTATAAAATTAAAATAATGAGTAGCTAAACAGTGATTCCAGTTTCGCTTTGACTGGGAACTTGGGAAGTATTCTTTCTGTATGCACGTTATCACGTTGTATTTTAGTACAGTAATCTCTTATACTCTAATCTAGTAAGAGGAAAATGATACAGGTACGGATTGAGTAATAAATAAATAAATATCAAATATTTGTATATATTATTATCCTCAGTCAAATTATTTCAAACTGTCACAATGCTGGTATCACATCATTTTACAAAATTTACATCCAATTTAATAACTGTAAGATTATTTTAAAAAGTATATTAATTTGATGCAAGGTTAACCTAATCTCACCCCCCACATATGTCTGTTGGAATGAAAATTATGAAACCTCAGTTAAGTATTAAATTTCAAACATTCTTGAGCTCAGAATAAATATTATAGTAGCTAAATAAGACGAAGTACTCCTTAAATAATTGTGCCAACCACAAATGACATGTGCAAAGTTACATTTTATAATTTGGGTAGTTAAATCTCAAATCTAGATACCTGGAAGAACATATAATTAGGCGCATAGTTCCTGGACGGTCATGTGAGTATTAGTTTATATCATTCTGTATCTTTTTTTTTTTTTATAAACTATACTCCCTCCGTCCCGATAAATTGTATACAGTTTCCATTTTGGGACGTCCCATCAATTGTATACATTCTAAAAGTAATAAACTTTTATAATATAAAACATCATTACACCAACTACTTTCTTCCACTATCTTCATTCTATAATAATATAAACACTATTACACCCACTAATTTCCATAACTATCTCAAATCTACTATTAAATATAAATGGGTCCCACCATTATACCCATTTTTCATCTAACTTTACTCATTTCTTACCCAATTTCTTGGTCTCCGTGTCTCAGCCATTTGTATACAAATGACCGGGACGGAGGGAGTATCATTCTATATCTAATCTGGTTAGCAGTTCACAATTCTCAACTATAGAGTGAGCAGCAAGGATTGTCGGATTGGTAAGTATCGTACACTTGAAACTCAGCATGATTTGCGAGGAGATGATCGCTTTCACTTAATCATTAATAATTTGTCTGGATATTTTCTATACGACTTGAAAACGGGTCATTTAAATTGATGATAAGCTCCAATAAAATATATGCTTAGACTAAAAAATATATTATTATAAATAAGAAAGAGTGTTATAAAAATTTCAAATACAAGAGCATGTCCCTCAACGTGTCCTATCTTGTTCTATAATTATATAGTAAAACAAAAATCAAAATCAGCACTCCAATATTCAATTTCCCATGTTAAAACAAAATAATAATATAATTTATTTAAAATATAAACCAAAAAAATTTAAATTATAATTGTCAACACATCACAAAGTGAAATAGTGTAATAATTAATAATTATTCTTACATAATCTTGAAAATTGAAAAAATACATTTTAAAGTAGAATAGATGTAGATTCTAATAATATATTTTTCATAATTTTTATTAATTATTTGATATATGTAAATTTCAGTCAAAATTTGGTCAATGTGATCATAAAAAGTCAAATAAGACAAATAAATTGGGACGGAGGGAGTATGAAATTATATAAACAAATTAAATTTGCAGTTAAAAAATTAATATAACATTTATATTTATACTTAACACCCAGAGTAACCTGCCAATCACACTATTCACACAGACTGTAAAACACGAATTGACGCAGTTCACTTTATGTACCGTAGCTAACCAAAAATAGGAAAGCGTAGCAGTAGAGTTAAAGTAGGAGCGGCAGTAGTAAAACTAGCAAGGTAGTACTACTCGTATTGTTCTTGTGATACTTTCTCGAACAAAGCATCTCTCATCCTCACGTCCTGACTGACACTGATGATGAATGCCCACCACCACCCCCGTACGCGGCCGCTCCCACGTTACGTAATTAAAGCAGATACCACCTTCTTGGACTTGGACAAGTCTTGAATATAATAATGATTTTTATTATTATTCACGTCCTGTATTTTGTACTGTTCTCTTCCTCTCATCTGTACCACGCCCGGCGTTATTCATGGGTCCTTTTTTTACGTCTTGAATGAACGTACTGCTAGCTGCCTTTCTTTTCTATATCTGACATATATGACCTGACCCATGATTTTTATTTTCTGACCCCTCTCCTTCTTTCCATGCAAATATCAAGATCTGTGGCCTTCACACGTGGTGGAGCCACCGTCAGTGTTTATTATCTTCGCCTTTCACTCCGACATTATCAGATACATGCCAGCCTTGTGAGTTGTGATACACAGCATCATTCAATTATGGACGTAAAATGTTTAACTGCTCATTACATTATGGATCAGTGCTGTAACATTGACCAACACATCTTTGTTATATAATACAAAATTTATACGTAATGACATAAAGTGGTAAATATGATTTCAGCTTTAGTAGAGGTCTCAGGTTCGACTATTTAGATTTGGTATTTCATAATAACAATTCTTTCATATGAGTGGAAATTAAAAATTCGCTGATTAAAAATTAGATTATATCAGTGTGGTGAAGTTTCAATGTTTCACAAGCAGTTGAGTATTTATTAAGCTAAAAAATGAACTCCGTGTTTCATGTTATGTATTGAGTTGTAATCCGGCCTTAATGATGCACTAATAAACAACGAAGATAAGTCTAATCTAGTACACCACTTGTGATTTTGTCATAAATATATGGAAGTTGCCTAGAAGAAAAGAGTAAGAAACTCAACCCAAACAAACTTTAATGTATACAGTAGATGTCAATTCCATGTATAATGTGAATTGAAAGGCTAAATTAACAAAATTGACCTATCTTAACCAGCACGCCTGGCTGGTAAGGAGGACTAGGGGCCAGCAATTATGGTGGAAAGCCATCCCCCCATTTAGATGATGGACAAGATTTTTGATATTCTCTTGGCATTTAGTCAATTTGAGCCACCCCATTCTTCATCAATTGTCCTCATTTTGAGGACCCTTGACAAAGTCATATCGCTCATCCTTTTCTTATTTGAATTTTCCTGGCACCAAACTTTAATTTTAAACATACCGTCACATCTAATCTTGTCCCGCATTTTTATCTCAGTAATCCAACCACTTGATTCAACTTTGAATCTTATGTACAACTTACATTATGGGGCCGTTTGGGTGAGCTTAAAATAAGTGCTTCTTGCTTAAAATAAAAAAGTGAAGTAGAAGTTAGAAGTTAGTTAAGGCTTATAAGTGATAAAAGTGTTTGGGAAAAAAGTAGAAGTCGTGAAACAAAAGCTAGGAATCGAAGCTTTTTATAAGTGCTTCTCGACTTTTTACACAAACGGTACGAATAAGTGCTTCTAACTTAAAAGTCCAGAAGTGGGGCTTAAAAGCCCCGCCAAACACCCACTATGTTTCTTGGACCATTCAGCTTCACATGTGATATATTCGGACTACTTTCATTTTTAATTTATACTCACCCAACTTCTTTATAATCATACTTTACTTATATCTTATATGTAGTCGTGATGTAATTTAAGAGAAATTGAATTTATAAGAAATACTCGAATAAACACGAGTTAAGTTGAACAAAGCATAAAATCAACTTTTTAATTACAGTTAGTCTATACATAAATGTCAAGAATTTGGAGTATAATTTAATCGGAAAGATTGACATGCACAGTGGCAGTCATGCTTGAATTACACACAGGACACGTGGACTGCGACGTGGTCCCACAAACCGTACACAAACACAAATGCCTACACGGCAGCAACAACACACACGACTCCCGCTCCCCACATTTCCGGCACATCGTGTTCCCCACGCGCCGCCGTACACTCACTTCCTCCTCATCGCCACCGCAACTCCCGCAGCACGACTCCGCTTCCTCCTCCACATTCCCAGGCACCAAGTGCTGCCGCTCATCGGAAACTTGCGTCAGCACTTGCTCCAGGTTGCAGCGCAGTGACATCACGGCTGCTTCATTTGTTTGTGCGAGGTCTTTCCACAACTGATTCTCGACGAACAAATTTTTCACTCTGTCTTGAAGTGCGTGATTCAGTTTAGCTATTTTCTGTATCTCCTCGTCTTTTTCTCGTAATCTCTTCATCACTCTTTCTCCTATCGCCGATACCAATATTCTCGCTTGTTGCTTTTGTCTTTCTTCTATTTCAATTCTTATCTTCTTCGTCTGCACATTCACAAAAATATACACCAGTCAGAACTTTCGTTCCACACGTGTTTTCACGCTAAAACTGAATTGTCAAATAATTATTTTAAGTACTTACGTGTTGTGCGATGATTTGATCGATCTCGAGGTGTTGCTGTTGTTGGATCTGGATAGGGAAATTTTGTTCGAACTCGTGAAGATGAGAATGCTGTTGCGGAACAATGACTCGGTTCAACTCGTTCATCGAGTCTCGGGAGCGTTTTCGCGGAGCAGATGAAAAATTATTGTAAGTGAGGCCACTCTCCGCTTTCATTGAATTTTTGGCCTCAATCACAGACTGATTAAACGGTAGCAAATCCTCCGCCATTGCGCCAAAACTATTGTCGTATCCGTAGTTGTTTCCTTGATTCAAATTCACAAATTCTCTGCAAAAATTAAAAAAAATTCAAAATCAGACATCTATGATCTTTATGTGCATATTGTAAATGACTACATGATTACGCGCATGCTGTATCTCCGTTACCTGTTTGTGATGATTTGCTGAGGAAATATATTCATGTTGATGTGTCTGGCTTCAACGGCCATGAAAGTAGTGATTCGATGTAGTGGGGAGAAGAATAAAAGAGAGGATGTTAAGAGGGGGAAGAGAAGTAATGCAAATAGGGTGAATGAATGTGTTGGGTTTGTATTTAAAGGCCTAAAAGTAAGGTGATGGTGGTGGATAAATATAAAAGATAAACAAATGTAGAGTATTTAATAAGAAGTCAAAAACAAATTATGGAGAGAAAGAATGGGATTCTAGAGCGAGAGGGAAAAGCGTGATTCTGGAGAGAGGGATGGAAGCGGTGTAGTACTAAAGATAAAATACGTGTCTCTAAAGTCAGTAGCAGCCTAATTGATGCTGATTTGTGTTTAGCCGCGAATTTCTGATAAGTAATCTGTTTGTTTAATGTCGATCTTGACCGGGCACACCGTATTCTGTTCTGTTACTTTTCTCCGGACGTGGTTTAATTGCCACATGTTATATACCCATACTCTGTCTTCTAGGTCTGTAAATTAAGATTTAAACGCCATTTTCAGATTATATGGGTGTATACTTCTTACTAGATTTGTATTGTGCAAACTGCAAAGCATGACGGAGTAAGTTTCATCATTATAGCCGATATTAATAATAGTGTTTTCAATGGACAAGTATATAGTTTAAAATCCGTATATAAAAAGTATATATCTTTTTTTAAATATTTTAAACTATATAACTGTCCATTAATAATAGTGTATATAAAACATTATTAAAAAGTATATAGTTTGCGTAAAAAACACTGTTAAAAAGGTATATACTTGTATATAAAACATTGTTAAAAGATATAGATTTTGCGTAAAAAGTCGAGAATCATTTATAAAAAAGGTAGGATTCCCGGCTTTAGTTTGATAACTTCTAATATTTCCTCAAACACTTTAATCACTTATAAAACTTAACTAGCTTCTAATAATTTATACTTCACTCGTTTTACTTTGAGGAAAAAATATTTATTTAATCACAGTCAAACGGCCTCTTAGTAGTTCTTATAATGTTGACTTTTATAATAATTAATAACAATACAATATATTAGAAGTTATATGTGAATATATTATAATAATTTATTTATTTATTTACCCATATTAATTAGTTTATATTATTTGTTAATGATAATATATTAATTAATAAATCACACCGCCTTATCCTTGGAATTCATTCGAATTCAGTCCAATCGCTATAAAATCGGCGGTCTTGTGTAATTGAAACTCGGTCATAAACATATTTGTACAACTTCATAAACATATTTGTACAACTTCGTTAATCTGCCTGGATGAATGCCTGGATGAATGTTGGGATCGTTTGGGTGAGTTTAAAATAAGTGCTTATTGCTTAATGTAAAAAAGCGAAGTAAAAATTAGAATCAAGTTAAAATTTATAAGTGATAAAAGTGTTTGTGAAATAAGTAGAAGTCGTGAGTCGTAGCTTTTTTTAAGTACTTTTTGACTTCTTACACAAACGGTAGAAATAAATGTTTCTAATTTATAATTCAGAAGTCGGGTTTATAAGCCCGTAAACACCCACATTGTTCCAGATTTCCGTCACCTTAACTGCTATAGTAGAATTTCACTTTTCTATGTTCTCAATTTACAAAATTTACTCGATCTCAGTTCAAAATCTTAAAATTCGATGAATTAATTTGAATATAACAATTGACATTCAGAGAAATGTTCAGATTGAAGATAAGAATGCGAATCTTGAATGAAGTTTAGAGATATTAAAATGAATATCATATGTGTAGGGAATCTATCAAGTTGCATCCAGAAATTATCATTCTAAATAATAATGTATAATTCGAGATTTCGATTTTCATTAATAAATTTAATTTAATATGATCTAAACGCGCTACCATCAATTCGATGAAACCGAGAAAATATGAACCTCGCATGCTGTAAATTTGACATGTTATAAGGAGGACGAACTGTCGAACTCTCTCCACGTTATCTGACTCACGTTCAACATTAATACCTTCAATTCTTAACCGTGAGAAGAGAACAAGTACAATTATTTATTTTGGCGTCAATATTTCCACTTGACTCGACCAAATGGTCCTCTCCAGCACAAACAGATGAAAGTCAGTACAGTGTGAATAATAATCAATCCACCTTTGAATAGAGACTTGACTTTCTTGGTAAGGACGAGAAAAACGAACTACAGAAAAGGCGAGATAATGCAACAATTTTCCAAGTTATTCAATTCTGCTCTGCCACTTCGCTCCACATGGAAGAGTTGGCCAGCCAAAGATTATACAATTTTCCAAGCATATCATGTATAGAGTCGTTCCTTCCTCGACAGGGATGAAGTGATTGTAACATGAAATTGTACCAAGTGTAGGATCCAAAGTCATACTTCTATTGCTAATTAATTTAAAACATCAAAGTATCCTTTGTAATGGTTAACGTGCGGGCACACGTAGAGAGACTAATTAATAATTGAGGGTACAAAAATTAAAGGAATAATATGATTGTTTAGATTAAGTATAAAGATCGGCATGATTTTCATGGGTTTGATTCAGGTTTGAAGGTTATTATGGGATCGTATCTATCGTCGATTGTTCAGAACATTCAGGTGAAAACCAATCAGATGGAAACAAGTGTATATATTCAAATCATCTTCAAATCGCTTAGTTGCCTCTCCAAGAAGGAAGGATTCAACAGCGATATTATTCAGCGTCTGTCCAATTTCGATTATATTTGTAGATGCCGTATGGCTTTTGATTAATGAATTGATTCCTTTTTATCAAAAAAAAAAAGATTAAGTATAAAGATGTGTTTATTATTTTATAAATAAAAACTTATTTATAATTGGAAAATAATTTTTCACTAATGTGCTTGAATATTTTTTTTAGTATTTATAATTTATCAGGTATAAAAATCATTATTGTAATAATAAATATGAAAATATTATAAATTATTTTTTAAATGATTCTATACATTTTCGTAAATAAAATTTAAAAAATAAAAATAACTCATTAAAAGATTGGGATTTTCAACCTTTTATTTTCTTACTTATAAGTGAAAAAGTTGATCTATAAATTATATATATAAATGATAAATGATACCGTAGGAAGCTGATTGTGATTTATAAGGCCAACAAACAAACGCGCCCAAGCCAACAAGGTGTTGGTGTGGTGGTAGAGCTCTTGTACCCCCTTCGGGAGGTCGGGAGTTCAACTCCCCACATGTGCGTGTGTATCAACTAGAAAAAAAAAAAAAAAAAAAACGCGCCCAGGGAACACGCACTTATGATAATTTAATACAATTATTATACGAATTTTTGTTTAGGAAGTTAGCACACAAGTTTCTGGTCACCAATTTTAGATTAAAGACCATTTTAAAATGAATACTCCATGAGAGGTTTCGGGTCCCAGAAAGGCGTCAATCGAAAACCAAAATAAAACTTAATAGTTTAGGTTTCTCTTTGATGAATTTAGTTAAAAGAGGCAGAAACTGTGATCAATGTGGCTATTTTTTTCCATCAATTATTATTTATAGAATATTAATATAGTCTTACAACATAATTTACTCTAGTTAATTAAGAAAATTTAACTTTTAATTAAGCGAGTAAAATAGAAGTACAAGTATACACGGATGGATTCATCGATAAGTACGTTTTAACTTTTAATCCATACTAGCCTTTAACCCGTGCAAAGCACGGACGGATATATAATTCGTAATTTATTAATTATAATTTAAATCTTAACAGCATTTTATTAGTATTTTAGTATTAATGAATTGGATTTTAGTTAAATTATATTAACCAACTGATTATATTTTCTAACAGAAATTTAGCTTTCACAATTTATTATCTATTTATAAATATTTTTCCGATATTAATATGTGATAGTTTATTATTCAATTAATTTTAAATCAATTTTTCATATTTCATATATCTTCGTATGTTACCGCGTAATGGTTCGTGTTTGTGATGAAATAGAACACGTTAGAGTTAAATTTCGAGTATAATACGTTATAATTAAAAAGCAGCATCTCTAATTATTTATATGTATTTTAGACAAAAGATATTCAAAATTGTATATTTATAATTAGTTATACATTTATCTATAAGTATTTTTTTAATATTAATATATGTTATTAACAGTAGTTTCACCTTTTTCAACTAATTATAAATTATATTTAAAAAATATTAATATACATAAGGAGTGTTTTTAGTATATGAACTGTTTAATAGATATCTACATGTTGTAGACTTTTAGTTTCGGAGGAGAGTACCAAACCAAAAAATTTTGTACGACTACAAATTATACCTATGTTGGCTTTTAATAATACTAGCCTTTAACCCGTGCAAAGCACGGGCGCTTATATAACTCGTAATTTATTAATTATAATTTAAATCTTAACACCATTTTATTAGTATTTTAGTATTAATAATTTGGATTTTAGTTAAATTATATTAACCAACTGATTATATCTTCTAACGGAAATTTAGCTTTCACAATTTATTATCAATCTATAATTATTTTTCTGATATTAATATGTGATAGTTTATTATTCAATTAATTTTAAATCAAAATTTTCATATATCTTCATATGTTACGTAATGGTTCGTGTTTGTAATGAAATAGAACACGTTAGAGTTAAATTTCGAGTAGAATACGTTATAATTAAAAAGTAGCGTCTCTAATTATTTATATGTATTTTAGACAAAAAATATTCAAAATTGTATATCTATAATTAGTTATACATTTATCTATAATTTTTTTTAATATTAATATATGTTATTAACAGTAGTTTCATCTTTTTCAACTAATTATAAATTATATTTAAAAAGATATTAATATACATAAGGAGTGTTTTTAGTATATGAAACTGTTTAATAGCTATCTACATGTTGTAGACTTTTAGTTTTAGAGGAGAGTACCAAACCAAAATTTTGTACGACTACAAATTATACCTATGTTGGCTTTTTATAGTATAGTATAGATAGTATAGATAGTATAGTATAGATATATAATGTATTATCTTATATAGTTATATTGTATCATCATATACACTCAAAAATGAAACTATATAAATAAAGTAAAATGAAAACGGAACCCAGCGAACAAGGAAAAAAGATAACGGAAAGAAAGATAAGCATAGAAATAGGAGTGAGCAAGAAGTTGGGTGCATGCATGTGGCACACAGATCAAGAATCGGAATCGGACGTTAGCTCGCGCGGTTCATGACTTCCGCAATGTTTTTCTTTATGGGAAGTGCGAAAAATAGGCAGCATTACGATCAAGCTTCTTCTTGTTTGTTTTTTTGTTACTAAAAATACATGTGTTGTTAGTCTAGAAGACCGGCTTACAATCCAATTACGTCTCCACTGTTTGATTGTAATGTAACAAGGGCTGATACAATTTGACATTTCTAATAACATTTTCCTCCTCTCCAACATTTCCAAACTCGGTTTTCCAATTTATAACAGCCCATGTGAATTGTCTGTCTCTACGTACACCTGTTTAATTTGGCACAAGACTACAAGAGGTGTGATATCATGTAAATTTAGGAGTTTCGGATTTAACAAGTTTGGATTTAAGGAACACTTCACTGGAAATTTAGGAAGCCCCTTATGCTGCCTCTTTTCCTGGTCTCTGTATAATGAAGAAATTATATTATTAAATTAAATTAAATAATTATATTTTTATTAATCTTGATATTATTTACTAAAAAATTTCTATTTGACGGATACGTTGATCCCGTCACTGTATGTATCGTGATTCTCACGTACATGACATGTAATTATAATGAGTAGTAGTGGGTTATAAAAGGATGATTAACCTAGGTCATGATATGAGTAGCTAGTGTGTATTATGCAGCAACAACTAAAGAAGAAGATTGTAATGGAGGCTCAACTACTTGCAAGTTGGAAATTACATGTATCGATTGCTTTCGGCTTTCGAGTAGCCTATTCATGCACTAACAATGAGCAATATGAAATTAAGCTCCATAACGCGTTTTGCCAACGAGATTTTTCATTAAAAGTGCGTGACCAGATCAAGTTAAACAAGATTCAAATAAATGTGATACCAAACTTAGCGAGCGAGGTTAGTTGAGTGACTTTCCTCTTAATATTGCTTTAGTTGAGATGCATCTCGGCTTTGTTTTTTCAGTTAGTTGATACTTGATACTACCAACTAATTAGCTAGCTGTTCTTGATCAGTTGGGCGTACATGAATCTAACTTGATAAGAATATTCTGCTCGGCACAAAAACATGAATGTTAGTCATATTGTAAAACTTAATTTAATTTTAAAATATTAGAACGTTAACATAATTTTGACCACTCATTTCATTTAATAATTATTTAATAGTTCTATAATCTGCTTAATTTCGAAAATATCTAATTACTCGCTTAATATAAAAACATATTCAAAAGACTATTTCTTTTGAGCCAGGCTTCATGCTGTGTTGTTGGTACAAACTTGACCAGGCATGGGGACTGAATAACAAAGCAAACCGCATGTATGGGCCTTGCAGTTAAGTTGATTGAATTTGATGAATTGATTTTAGCAGCAACATTTTATGCACCGCCAGTCCGCCACAGCCCACGCACCAAATGGGCTTTTGTTTTGTACAGCTAAAAATACAGTGAAAGTATTGTGGGCTGTGACCACTGACTTGTGCCCTCGTCGTAGTATAAACACATAAACATAGGGGCCGTTTGGGTTAGCTTAAAAGAAGTGACTTCTTGCTTATAGTAAAGAAGTGAAGTAGAAGTGAGAAGTAAATAAGTCGATAAAGTGTTTGGAAAAGAAGCAGAAGCTGTGAAAGAGTAGCTAGCATTCTCAGCTTCTTAAAAGTGCTTCTACTTCTTTACACAAACAGGTCAAGAAAAGCAGAATCTAGAATCAGCTCCTAGTTATCCAAAACAAACACCACCATCCAACGAATTATCAACTATTTCGGTCTCAATACGTTCTTCTTATAAAAATTATTTTTTTTACCTTCTTAGTGGTGGTTTTATCCTCTGTCGTCCCGGGGCACCTGGTTCGACTGCCGAGAATTATCAGAACAGATAATAATCTGTAAGGCATATAAGCCTGCACTATAAAAAAAAAATGCTAGTTCTATTTCTATCCTGCATAATCCAACGATTTAAATACTGTGAGTAAATATATTAATCAAATATTGAAAATTGTATTCCAAAAACATTTTAAAAAAAACATTCAAGATATTAATTTGAAAAGAATGAGAAACAAGTATTTTATGACTATTTTTTTTAAATGGACATGTATTATTTTTTTTATTTGATTGGAAAAAAAAATTAATAGATGAAAAGTTTTGTATATAGAACATTTATTGTTATTAATAAAATTGAAGATAATAAAAATCCATCAATACAAACACATATTAGATCTTATATAAATTATTATCATTATTTGAATGAGCTTGATAATATTAGTTATCGTTACAGATTAATTAAATACTGGGATTAATCGAAAAAATTAGTTGGAGTGAAAATCAGATATATTTTAATATTAAAATATTATTCAATATTTAGTTATTATTATAGCAGTTATTTATTAATAATATATATTTATCATATCAAAAATTTTATAATTGTTCATCATTAAAATAATATAAAATTTTATTTTAATAAATTATTTTGATTAAGAAAAAACTATAATGATCGATAGGATTTCAAAAATCACCGTCAGGATTAATCCGCTAACCCGAGATTTTTAAAACACTAGTTACAAAATAGAATGGAAATAAAAAATAAAATAGAATGAAAATAAAATTAAAATTACAGTGGCGAATTGACAAGGGCAGTAAAATAGACGGGAGAAGAAAACCCTAGAAGCTGCTACGGCCTACGAGGCAGTATATCCGTTACAGTATTCTCAAGCACCTGTGAATAAGCACTACATTCATACAGACATATCACACAAATACACACACACAGGACTACAGGAGAGATTACAAATGGCGGCACAATCACAAAAATCAAACGAGACAAACTCGGATGTTATAGGAAACGTAGTAGAAGCCATTGCTACGGATTCAATCGGCGATGCTCCTCTCTATCAGGTCGAGAGCCTCTGTATGCGTTGCCAACAGAATGTAATTCCTCCTCTCTATCCCTCAATTTTGTTATTCATTTGTTTTAGTTTATTACTTTTTATTTGAATAATTAAGTTGTTTTTATCACCCCTTCTTTTTCTGAGTATAATCGATTAGGTTTTGGAAAATCGGCTTGATAATTTCGAAGCTAGTTATGTTATTTTTAAACTACTTTGATATTTTGTGAACATGTATATAGGGGTTTATAGTGCTGTATGCAAGCTGAGCCGTGTTGAATACTGTCAGTCTAGAATTCAAGTTCGGTGGACTAGTAGATTTCAAGTTTGAAGCTCGGCTCCACAAAAATTTGATAAATTGGAGCTCGAATCGGTTAGTTAGATATCGAGAGAAGCTCAAACTCAATAAGTTCGGCTTAAGTTCAAATCGTTTCTAGTTGAATGTACACATATACAAGTATCAAATATTTACACAATAAAGAATTAAATATAAAAATACCCTGTTTTCTATTAATTGATGCTTGACTTTTTGGCACGCATTTTTAAGAGCATTGACCGTGTAGTTATAATTGTTATCATTAAAATTTTCTTTATTTGAATTAAAATTTCAAATTAGTACTTCTACACAAAAAGGAAATTTTAAAAAGAATAATTTTAACTATGCGGTCAATGCACTTAAGAATGTGTCAAACGTCAATTATATGTAAATAGACGGAGTAATAATTATATAAGCTCGAATAGGCTTGCGAGCCTAACGAAAAATGATTTCAAGCTAAAGACCAGCTTGGTAAATTATTTGAATAGCTTGAGTTTGAGGTTGGCTCACTTTCTTTGGAGTAGAATTTGAATTTTTTAAGAGCCAAGCTCGAGTAACTCACAAACTGTTTGTTTTAATTACACCCCTATGTGTATATGATATTTAAAAGAGCTAGCGTTAATATATTTTTCTCTCATTTTCTAATAGTTTTGTTACTCATTGTTACCATTGATGTTCAACAAATTTTATTTTTGATTTATTTTCACAGGGGATGACGAGGTTTTTGTTGACTTCAATTCCAAACTTCAGAAAGGTATATGTTTGCATAATTGCATTTATGTCGTTCATAGTGTATCAATCACTTTATTCTACTTGGTAAAAATGATTTTTTCTGATAGAAGTGAGACTGCTGGTAATTTGTCCTGTTAACTAACAAATTGATTTAGATTTTCTTTGAAGGTTAAGTTTCAGTTTTTTCAGAACTTAAAACGAGCCAACACTCTTTCTTTGCGGTTTACTTGTACTTTTAGTTGTCTCCAAATTTATTGAGAATAGAACAATCGCTTTTTTCTTGTTAAAGTTATATGTTTTTGGATTGCAGATATTATTGTCAGCTTTTGAGTGTACACATTGCGGTGAGAGGTAATTCTAGTTCATCCTTAATCATGTTAACATTAATAAAATGTTAAAATTGCCATGTAAACCTTATCTTATGGATGCTATTTTTAATCTTCAGGAACAATGAAGTACAATTTGCTGGTGAGATACAATCTCGAGGGTGTAACTATTGCCTGAAAATACAACCAGGTGACCGAAAGGTTGTAGCAATGAAATTAATATATTTTCCTTTAAAAATCTGAACACAAATTTATACATTTATGGCTATATATATAATCTTAAATGCACATTGCCATCTGTATCTCAGAAAGTAGCGTAAGGCTAACATGATTTACTTTTCAGATCCTCAATCGACAAGTGGTGAAGTCTGAAAGTGCCACAATTAAGGTATAATCCTCAGTTTTGTTGTGAATATCTACATTCATTACGTACCTGGGTCTAATTATTGGATATTCCTAAATTCTTCTATGCTTATTGGTTAAGCTAAATATGTGAGAGCAAACTAGAGGCAACTGTGATTTTTAATAAAATTTCCAATGAATAAAGTGTATTTGGAAGTTTGAAAAATGACAATAAATACTTCTCAACCAGAGTGGTCTGCAGGCAAATATGATTTAGCAGAAAATATATTTTCTTTATTATTAATTTACAATTTGTTGCTCTACTTCTGGGCGCAGATTCCTGAACTAGATTTTGAGATTCCACCGGAAGCTCAGCGAGGCTCTTTATCTACGGTATTTACTCTACATCTTACTCTGTATTTTGTGTGATAAATCTACCTTGCAGGCATTTTGTCAGAGCTCTTACCTTTGTACGTTTTGTAAAAAATTATATATTGCACTATGAGTTATAAGAAGTGTGTTTGAGGGTATTAAGGGAAACACTTAACTTTAAAACTCATGAATCATTATCATACTACTATCATAGAACTAGAGGAGAATATTGACTATCTTCAAGGTTAAACATCATGACCGTTTTGATCAATGAGTTAATCACTTAGCATAGTAAGTTGTCACTCATTATCATACTAATCAGCAATCATATATACTCATGAAATGTTTAATTTTACAAGATAGATCACATGACCGCCTATATCTGTTAATGGTAATTACTAGTCACTAGTATCCACTAGTTATTGATATGCAAACATGACACATGTTCTAAACCATGTATGCTGTGATGACTTTGAAACATACAATTATGCATACAGGCAGAGTGGTTGATAGACCATCGCCGTATTTGGCATCAGAATGGACCATTGATGCCCGTATCCTTTTACTAGCAGCTGACCCTTCTTTTTTCCCCTCTAAATTAGGTGGAAGGGATATTAGTACGTGCTGGGGATGAGTTGCAGGCTCTTCAGGAAGAACGAAAGGTTCTTGTTGTCTTTTCCATGTAAATTTTGTCATCTGAAATGATAGCTATATCTTGCCTAGTGCTATAACAATCTATCAAATTTCAGAAAATTGATCCCCACATGGCTGAAGCAATAGACAGTTTCTTGTTGAAGTTGAGAGCTTGTGCTTCAGGAGATTCACCCTTTACTTTTGTTTTAGATGATCCTGCCGGCAATAGCTACATTGAGAATCCGTAAGATACATTACATTTTTTAGGAAGTTTTTTTATGGCCGTTTACTGGCAAAGCTACTTTTGTTCCAGATCTGTTGTCGATTGCTGCATTCTACTAAAGAAGTCTGAAGTCTCGCTGTCTCCGGTGCATTACATGTATACTGAAGTCTGATGAGTAATTTGTTCTGGATAGGTTTGCTCCTTCTCTAGACCCATCACTGGCTATTAAGTTCTATGAGCGAACTCCTGAACAGCAGGCATTACTGGGTTACCTTGCGAACCCATCACAATCGGAAGAACATGGTGGCGAAGCACCTGCTGAAGGAACGAATGATGGTGTTGCTCATGTAATTAGAGAACCGCATGGATCAGTTGGGGCAAGAGCTGGTCGTCGAGCCATTGCTCAGGGTGCTGGTACAGAGATCTCTGATGCTTTGTTTCGATACTCTGCCCCAGAAGAGGTAAAGAATCTGTCCGGTAGGAATGTGCTACAGAATACTCTTTAAACCCGATTTTATATTACATGCCACTCATGTTTACAGGTGATGACATTTCCCTCAACATGTGGAACCTGTTCTGTCAGCTGTGAAACCCGGATGTTTGTAATCAGTATCCTCATTCCACGTGTTCCTATATATTAGTAGATTAATATATGACATGAAGAATTTATGTTAATTTTTATGATGCAGATATCTGCATGATAACAAGCATACCTTCACCATGGGTATTTGTGTCTGAATTTCAGGGAAATAGTAAATAGAAATACTTTGAGGTATAAAGGGGTTGCACTCTTCCTCTTTGGGTAACAAGGTAAGGGTTTTAATGACTTCACAACTACAGATCAAAGTCAACCAATACCTACAAACGAACTTATATGTCAACAAACACTTGGCAGTTATCCGTAAGAGAATGCTACGCACAATTTCTATAGGAAGTTTAGGGCAACACCAATTGCTGCCTGAACTTGCTCTAGAAGTTGTGCATTGCATTCTCTTATTGATACCCACCAATGTTTGTTGAAATTGAGTTTTGTTTGCAGATACTGGTTAAACATGATTTGTAGTCCTGCTTTTATTGGATTTAGATCCCATACCTTGTTATTTAAAGAAGAAGAAAAACATCTACTTGTAAGGTGCACAACCCTGTTCTTTGAGAAGAGAATTTCTCTTTACTCTTTTCTTAAAAAGGCAGTTGCTGCTAGTTATGATCTTTGTTTCCTTGTGAGGCTGTGACAAATGCCCATGGTGAAGGTATGCTTGTTAGATCTAGTAGACGTATAACTAGTAGTATTCTCTGTGTTCTTTCAACCTTGCTGCCAATGTCCGGTATAATTAACCATTTCTTGCTGCATAACATATATACACATATTACTTCAGTTGTAGTATTTTCTACATGTCAGTTCAATGTGTCAAATTTGTTAAAGCTTAACAAATGCGCAGAAATCCCGTACTTTCAAGAAGTAATTGTCATGGCATCTACTTGTGATGCTTGTGGTTACCGAAATTCTGAGGTTGGCATGTTTAATTTTTTTCTTCGTAGGGCATTGGTTTTTGTGTACCTGATTTTCTTTTAAAGTATATCTTTGTCTTGGTATTTTATTGAAAAATTTACAGTTGAAGGCTGGTGGCGCTATTCCTTCAAAAGGGAAAAAAGTTATAGTTTCTGTGAAAAATATCAAAGATCTAAGCCGTGATGTAATTAAGGTATAACATCTCGTTTTCTATATGTGCTTGTATATCAAATAGAACAAAGCTAGGTGTCCATCTTTGATTTAGCTGTTGGACCTCTCTTAATTGATCAGTATTTGATATCCCTAATCCTCATTGCTAATGGAACCTAAAGCATGTGTAGTTGACTAAAGGCTACTTTCAAGTGTCTAGAATCCTCTAGTTTCCAAATTATTCCACTATTTTTCAAGAAACATTTGAGTATAGACAAATTACATTTTATGACTGCCAAGGGAACTTGTCGACTCGAGTACACACCAGATATATAAATCAACTTTGATATTTTAAATCTTTTCCTGTTTGAATATTACTTAGTTTTACAGCCTGTTATTTCTGGGCCAATTGAATTTGAAAATGTAGTAAGTAGCAGTAACTCAGTAAGTTGTCAAATAATCTTTTTAACACATATTGTAACTGTTAGTATGATATTGAAGGACTGCTACTGCAAAGAAAATTTCACCTTCGATATCATCCGCTTGTTGAATGATGTGAATCCCGTGAAAGTACTAACCTCCAAATTCATGGGTTAATAGTTGAAAAATGTGATGAAAGATCCTAGTAAATTTAATCGAGACTGTGAAAGTAATAAATTTCAAGAAATTATGATCCCCCCCCCCCCCCCTCCCGATTCTATTAGAATTAATACCTATTAACTATTCATTGGCTCCTAAATTGAATTTATCTATTCTAATGATCAGTTCCACTGAAATTTGGTATATATTATGAAAGGGATCCCTGATAAGCATCCATGGCTGAATGGTTGAGGCAGCCACTCTTGATTGGCTGACCAGTAGGTTCAATTCCTACTGGATGCACACCAACAGGACCCTCTAATAGTTCTATTGAAGTCATTACTCAAGAAATCTATTAATGCGCAAGTAATGAATTTGTGTGGGGGCTTTCATCCTTATGATGATGCATACTTAATGAGTTCGACTGTTGCATTCATCATATTATATGGATAGTAAGAACTAGCATTCTTATGTGAGGTACTAGTTGATAGGACAGACTTTATATAATGATGTTGATACAGCTGTTTTAAATGCTTTTGTCTAGCACCTAATGGTGTTATGGACTTATGGTGTTCTGATAGATATATATCAGCATGCGACTTTTTCAAACAGTTCTTTCAGTGATCGCTTGGCTTGAGTTTGTGGGACACAATTGAAGATTGGAAATAAAGAACATGGCTATACTTATATTTAGATCTGCTTTGACCGTGGTGAAGATCCAAATCCATTTTCCAAATTCTAAGTATCCTTCTTTTGAGTTTCAGTAGAACGAAGACTATCTCCAGCTTTTTATATGGTGTTTTGGGCAAAAAAGTAGGCGGTTTTGTGGTTTTAGTAGTCTATGCATGTCAATTAAATCTTTTGTGGTCAGTATGTAGTTTTTTTTATCAAATCTCGTTCCTTAACTCGTTAGGTTATTACTAAATGTATTCGACAAATAGGTGTTTTAGACTATATGTCTGATTGTAGATATGTTCTGCATTTTTTGTCTGATAATCAAGAATTTAGCGGAAGATGACCATAAAGTGAGATTATATGTTTTAAGAACAGCTGTGTTTTCATATTACATACTTAATAAGTGTTGTTAAGCTTGTAGGTGATTTTGTTGTGTTCTCACAGAATATTGAACCTCATTTCTTTCTGCTAAGTTACTGTATGTGTTTAAGAATTCAATTTCATATTCGTGCCTCTGCTTTTTAACATATAATTTGATGCTAGCATATAGAGCCCTCTGTTACCCCCTGTGTTAATGAGGTTTAATGGCATATTGCTATCATTTTTGGACTTGCAGTCGGACACTGCAAGCGTGATGATTCCAGAAGTCGAGTTGGAGCTGGCTAGCGGGACATTAGGAGGTTTAGTGACTACCGTGGAAGGTTTGATAACAAAGATTAGTGAAAGTGAGTGCACCTGCCTGGTCTTGTAGTTTCTTGATTAAATGTTTATACAAATTTTAACAAAATTAGTGAAAGTGAGTGCACCTGCCTGGTCTCGGAGTCTCTTGATTAAATGTCCACTGCAAATTCTTTGCTTCATATTATAATTTACATGTATGTTCTTCATTGTTATTTCGCTCACATGCTTATGCCTTATAGTTTAGTAGGTCCTCTCATTGCTATCTCGCTTGCATGCTTATAGCTTAGTAGGTCCTCTAAGTTTTTGTTATTGTAAGCTGCTGACGAGTTGAAAAGAATAATAGGTTAAAATATTGCTACCTTTCTTTTAATAATTAAATTGGCAGAAGCTACTGTTGAATAACTTAAGGATCCTGTATAAAAGACCAGTCCGTCACACTTGCACCGGGACCAAGGCTTTGTACGTCTATTTTGCAAATAAATGCAACAGTAGGGTGGGCACTTTTATAAACTGGCATTCTATATACATCTAGCATAAATTACGATTGCCAGCCCATGACAATTCAATGAAAGCCCATAATAAAAGCCAAATATAATGCGCCTTTATTAAATCTTTGACCTCTACTTTGCGAGTTGAATGAATCCTTAGGATAAATGATTTGTTTGTTATTTGCCCATTATTTACAAATTACTAATGTTGATGAGACTACTTTGGCCTGATACTTTCTATGATGGATTTTCATATTAGTTTTATTTCTTAAGAATATGTATCATCTTACCTGAAAACCTAACTGAACTGCAGGTCTAGAAAGAGTGCATGGGTATAGTTTCGGAGATAGTCTCGACGATAATAGAAAAAACAAATGGCAGGATTTTGGTGCAAAGCTTATGAAGGTGTGTTATGCTGGTGCTATGCAAATATTATGAAGTGGTTATTAGTATGAAAAGTGTCCACTGGTGGAGTATATACAAAAGCCAATGCCGGATCTATCATGATTGTTGGTATAAGATAATTTGTTAAGTTTAATTTGAACCTAGTGATAAACGGTTTTTAGAAAGTACAGGTTGAAATTTAGTCAATCATGTGTTCAGGATAAAAAAAAAATTGTAACAGACTTTTTTACAGAAACCTTCTGGTCTTATTTACCTATTTGTTACAAATTTTGGCAAACGGATCTCTGATCTTGTCGAACAAAGGTGATCAGTTTGAAGGCATATACTGTCTTACATTGCTAGCATTCATGTGCTTGCCCTCAGTATATCTAGACACATTGTGTCATTTTTAATGATTGGGAGATTGTTAGTATGAGAGCTAGGCCCTTAACTTTAACTATAATATAACTGGTGCCTGGTGGCATATCTTGTCGAGTCTAAAGTGTACACTCTCATATTCACTTGGCATTGATGAAAATTTTATATGTTTCCTGCAGCTCTTAAGTGTTGAAGAACCATGGACACTAATTTTAGATGATGCACTGGCAAATTCTTTTGTGGCCCCAGTGACCGACAACATTAGCGAAGACCATCAATTAACTTGTAAGTATTTCTCCCTTGAAATTCTTAAAAGTTAAAAATTTAGTGGGTGTTTGGCGGGGCTTTTAAGCCCCGCTTCTGAACTTTTAAGTTGGAAGCACTTATTCGTACTGTTTGTGTAAAAAGTCGAGAAGCACTTAAAAAAAGCTACGATTCCTAGCTTTTGTTTCCTGACTTCTACTTTTTTGCCAAACACTTTAATCACTTATAAGTCTTAACTAACTTCTAACTTCTACTTCACTTTTTTATTTTAAGCAAGAAGCACTTATTTTAAGTTAAGCCAAACGGCCCCTTAGTCCAGTATTTTTTTTTATTTGTAAGTTGCACATGACATTTCGGCATCTTGATTCGTGGACATTTAAAGTTTATCGCATAATTTCTTTTACAAAGGGATAATTTGGAGTTTTATCAAAGAATATAGCAACTGCTAGAATAAAATTGGGAAGGGGGGGGGGGGGTTTGGATACGCAAGACAAAATAATCCGGCCACTAAAATTCAATTGTTAAGAGCCTGTGCCTACATAGCTAAAGAACTATTTCTAGTTAACAAATGAGGGGTTGGTGGTTTCACCCAAAGTAGTAAAATAAATAAAATTGTTGCTTTCAGAAAACATGAAATTGTTTTCTTCATCTAAAAGTAGACTAAAACTCTCTCGATATAACTCTATAAACTTCCTACGCTATTACAACACATCAAATATTTTGCATCATGATTTTTTAGGTCTTATCATGTAAACCGGTGTTTTTTGTTTCTTAAAGGATGTTTTAAGAAATCATTTGTCATTAATAATAAAAATGACAAAATATAGTATTCCGTTTACTTTTTAGAAGACACAATTGAAAACAAAAACAAAATTACATCAAACACCATCTAATGTTAAATTACACAAGGACTACTATTTGCATCCTGATGTGGTGTGTTTCTCCGACTTTGCAAGCTTAATTTTTTTTTAAAGAATAAATACCTTTACCCTTTATAAATTGATAATTTATTGCAATATTTTTTGCGAATGAGCAGTTGAGGACTATGAGAGATCATGGGAGCAGAACGAGGAATTGGGTCTGAATGATATGGACACTTCTTCAGCAGATGCTGCCTACAATGATGCTCCAATGGAAAGAATAGACTGACTGTATCTTCAATTTGTTTTTTTACTATGACTCTCTAGCTCGTTGAAGGAGATGAAATTATCCCGCTGTTTGTCGTTTGATCATTGCCTGGAGATACTTCTTGCTGTATCTGTATCATGTTGCGTCATGAAACATGTAATGTAATTGTTGTGCAATTTATTTATTGGTCAGTTTAAGGTATTAGGCGCAATATCTATTTATCGTAAGTTTTTGATGTCATAAGAATAAAATTTTATTATATATTTTTTTATAAAAATATATTATATGTATCTCTGTGTTAATTTTAATTTCATAATTTCATGCGAGCTACAAACAATGTACATTTTCTTGAAATCATTATTTATGCCTCCTGAAATTGTTACTGGTGTATTACTATAGGAGAACATCACATGTTTTGCTATTAGAGTTAGTTTTCATAATCTGTACTTGTCTTGGCTTGAATAATGTTAGCGCAGTTTAAATTTTGATTATATTTGTCAGAAATGTTGGTGTAGCTTAGATAAAAGATAAATATACATTCCCTTGAAATTATATACCAGGTATAATTGGATCGTGATTATTCGGACAATATTTCCTAGTGATTTACTCTCTCTACATGTTTTTTTGATTTTTGACTAGTCAAATTTATTTAACTGAAATTTATATATTATATATAATTAAAAAAAATATCATCAAAAAGTACGTCCAGTTTATTTTAATATGTAATTTTTAATTTTTTAAAATAATGAATAAATATTTTTTTAATAAGGGGTCAAACATTAGCCAATTGGCTGAGAACTATATAAATTGAGACGAAGGGACGGTGAAAGGCTCAAAGTGGTCTAAGGCCCAGAGATAAGAAACTGTGTACAGTGAAACTTGTAAATTAATGTAGATGGGCTAGTAAAATTTTATTAATTTAAAGAACGAATACACAGATAATTATTTATTTATAGTAAATTTTAGATGTCAATTAAATTTTAATTTATTATTATCAGTTCATGTAAAAAACAATTTAGCACCTAACAATATTAAATAATAATAATAAATTTTCAAATTATATATCGACCCCGTTCATGCTTTGCACGGGGTAATGTTGCATTCTGTTCCAGCCTGTTATCCCTCTTCCAAATCTTTTTCAGGCAAACCACATAGATCGTAAAATCTACAAACTCGAATATCAATTACTACATCCAATAAGAACCATCCAACTCAGCCATCTTCTTATTCATTGCCACATCTTATCCTTTCTGCAACCACCAATCATCGAATCATCAAATATCTAATAACACAACGCCATCCACATTATTTCCACACTCCTGCAACCCCTTGAAAACAAGAAAAAAAACACTACACAGTTGCAGAACACACAGCCTAGCCATGGCTCTCTCATTATCCACAAACTTGTACAAGCCAGCTTCCACACCCAAGCTGAACTCTCAGTTCACATCCAAGCCAAAGCTAGCTACCATTATATGTTCTGCCTCACCACAGAACAATAACATCTCAACTTGTACAGAACAGGAGAGTTCAGCATCTTCACTCAAAGCATTTTCAGCTGCACTAGCACTGTCTTCGATTCTGCTGTCCGCCCCGGTCCTTCCAGCATCTGCAGATATCGCAGGGCTGACACCATGCAAAGATTCTAAGCAGTTTGCTAAAAGGGAGAAGCAACAACTGAAGAAGCTGGAGTCTTCACTCAAGATTTATGCACCAGATAGTGCTCCTGCTCTTGCCATCAAGGCCACTATGGAGAAGACCAAGAGAAGGTAATAACAATATCACCACAGTAGTTTTATTTTATGAATGTAATATTTGCAATGTCAAAATTTGCTCTAGTAACCATATGGAATTAACTATTTCTGCAAAAGCTATTCAGGAAGCTAGTAAAAAATAAAAAATAAAAAATTTTGTCGCGTGTAAGATGTGATATATGGGAAAATGTACATAAATGCAGGTTTGATAACTATGGCAAGCAAGGTTTGCTGTGTGGATCAGATGGCTTGCCGCATCTGATAGTGAGCGGAGATCAAAGACACTGGGGGGAGTTCATCACCCCAGGGATTCTCTTCTTGTACATTGCAGGATGGATCGGGTGGGTCGGAAGGAGCTACCTAATTGCAATCAGAGATGAGAAGAAGCCAACACAGAAGGAGATCATCATCGATGTTCCCCTGGCTTCAAAGCTCCTCTTCAGAGGATTCAGCTGGCCTGTGGCTGCTTACAGAGCTTACCTTAATGGAGACCTCATTGACCCCTCTGTCTAAACTGCGCGCCTATCCCTCCTCTTATAATACAACAAGGATGTGTATATCAACTTTTCATTCAAGAGGAATGACAGAATTCTTTTACTTTGTAATTCATGTCGAAACTTGTGATGAATCATGATATTATATGTAGTGTGTTAAATCCAGCAGAGGCTTAAAACAATTAGACAGATACAAGCTCCAGATTCTTTACATATAATCCATATCTACATATACATACTCGATCTCAGCCAAACCATAAATCAATTACAATTTCCTCTAAATAATCCAATCTCAGTACCCTGCAATTTTATCGCAAGAATACTAACTCGATTCAACTAATTTATACTACACTAAATATACTTATTTGCTTAATTTAGTTGGAAGATACAGTGGATAAAGTGGTGGCAGATGAAGTCCTGGGCGATCCAGCTTGTTTGAGCACCACAGTGGGTAATATACTCGTTTTTCTCCTCTCTTCCTCCTTGATCAATTTGCCCGAAAACAATTCTAGTTTGTCAAGATTCGAATCCTCGACTAATTTCTTCCCTTTGAATAATACGGATTCGATGCTTTTCATCCTCAACATCTCATCCACTCCCGGCAACAAGTCTTTCTTCCCGACTTTCGAGTTTCCATGGTTTGCTCCAACAATGCTGTTTGCTTGAATGCGAACATAATCACTTCCACACTCCCCAAATGCCATGGACACAGCTTGATCAACCTATAAAATTTCAATAAACGCCTCAATTAGTCTAAATATAATAAGTATTAAAATTTTATTAATAATTTTCATTTTATAAATGAAAATCTGAAATAAAAACGACACCGAGGGCACTAGATAACCCTACATATTTACGGAGAAGTTGTCTTTTTGTGCAAGACCGACACTAATTTACTCTGCCGACAACAATTTTTTCTCGTAAACAAAATGTATGATTGATTTTATGTTGTAAGAAATAAATGAAAAACAAGTCATAACAATGTGAACTGTTGAGACCACTTACCATGTCAGCCACTCCATCTCCGGCGATCTTAACAAGTGCGGCCGGCAAAGGGGTAGAATTTCCGGCGACACCGGCGGTAAAAGCCTCACCATTGCCCAAAGACACCACCAACAAATCTTCAACCCCATTACAAAACGGAAACTCCTGCTTGTTGTTAAGCACATGAGTTATCGCCGCCGCGGTAGGGTTGTTCATGGCAACATCACCGCCGAACGCCGTGATCTTGGTTTTCCGATCAACTGACTTTACATCAACTAATCGACTGGCTGACGTGGCAGCACAAACATCCTTGATCATGAAATCATAGCCGTCGATTTCCAACGCGTCAGCGCGGGAAAACACAAAGGGCCCACCAGAGTTAACATCATAACAAGGGACTAATACAGCTTTCAGTGTGTCTTTCAAACTCAACTCACCAAATGTCTTCGCGAACACTTTCTCCGACGACCCATAAAACCGCCGGAATATTCCTTCCGGCGCCGACTTTGAAATTTTCCGGCGATTGTCAACCAAAAATTTCAGAGCCTCCTTGGCTGAAAACATGGGCCCGCCATCTTTCCCGGCGGTGAAAAGCAATGCAGCCAGGACCCCGCCGGCGCCGGAGCCAGCAACAACATCGAAATAATTCGCAATTCTGGCGTTCGGATTGTTAGATTTTTGCTGAAGATGGGATTCGAGGTGAACAAGAGACTTGGCTGCGAGCAATCCATCAGTAGCTCCGCCGCCATCTATGGAGAGAACTCTCACTTTTCCGGTAACATGCTTACCGGATTTCAAGTGTTCAAGCTGCAACGCAGGTTGTTTATGTTGCGTGTCATCTTGTCCGAACAGGAACTTATTTTCAAGAATGGAGAAGATCTCGTATGTAAGCTTGTCTGCTTCGTAGTTGGATTCGAGCATTGAGAGTGGTGCCGCCATTTCTCTGAACAGTAAAGTGTACGTATATATATTTATGTTGTATGTATATATAGAGAGAGAAATGTTAGTGAGGTGGAGAATGAAGAAGATGAAAATGAATGTGAAATGAAGAAGTAGCTCGCAATAGGTGGTTTTATAGTAAAATGTAGGGCAAGCGTGCGGGTTGTTTAATAAATGGGATGGACCATTTTCAGTGTTTTTTTTCCCTTTATCTAAGTATTAATTAATCAACCGATACACAAGATTTAAATTTCATAATTAATCTTCGATTTATTTTGGTAATCATAAATGTTCTTCATATTCATCTCGTATCCTTGACACAAAAAACTCGTTTTTTTCATGTAATTGAAAAGTGAGGTGGTGTTTGTATTTAAGGCTTTAAGCTTTTAAGCCACTAATAAATTCAGTAACTCAAATATTTTTTGTTTATAGTCACTTGTAAAAATAAACTGGATGAATTTAGATTTTAAAGTTTTTATAACAGATATCAAATATATATAAAAGCTAAATTATATTAAAATACTTAAAATTTTATAAAAAAATTTATAAATATTTAATGATGTGAAAACGTTCAGAAAAATATATACTGGAAATTATAATACCCAATAAGTAACTGGGTATTATAATTTGTTTTGAAGCTGACTCTTGAATTTGCTCCGTACCTACATAAAGTAAAAGTATGTATGTCCCTCTAAGCATGTTTAATTGTTATTTTTTATTTGTAAATTATTTTAACATCGCTAAAAATGTTTCCCCGCAAGTTAACACATTATGATTCAAAACTATCAGCCGTGTTGGTTTCTGCAAAACCAAAATTTATGTACTCCGTTTTTGTAAGTGGAAAGCGGGAGGGGAGGAGTATTTGGCGGATGAACCGTTTAATTTTGTGCTTTCTTTTCTTACGACTCAAGTAAAATAATACAGTAAATCAAAAGAAAAAGTGATTTTCAATTTAGATAAAGTGGATGCGTACTAAGGAATGTTTGTCATTGATTTCAATTGTTACCCCGCTTAAAATTGATGTCAAAGCATAATCCAGGATATTTTAAATAATAGGTGTATATTTCACAAGTGTGCTGTCATATTTTGTCAGAAACATTGTTATTCAACTTGTACGTATGCAATAATCAAACGTAAAATTTAGCTTTTTTTTTTTTTTTGGTTGAATCATGAATCAAAATGGTGACTTAATCTGAATTTGTAGTGTATTTTAAAAATTAATCCTAAGTTATATAATTTTTGGCAGAATCAAAGGCATGCAAATTTGCAGAAGCCAAGTTCGATTCTAACCTTTTTGAGATTAATAGATGGATAATCTCCCCTGCTGACAATAGTTTACTCATTTTAGTAATTTGGTACTAAGAGATTTTAATTTACAATATAGTGATGTAATTATATAAATTGTACGAAAAGAAGGTCAACAGTCACTTTTCTCTTTGAAAAAATAGTTGATTTTCTTCTCTCAAAAAAGGTTGATTCTTGCATATTATCATACAGATAATATCTAATCATCATTTTATAAATTTGAAAATTTAATAAACACATTACTTGAAGAATCAAATTGGCCGCCATTTTACAATATACTCCGACCCAGATAACAAACACATTATCACACGTATCAAATTCCAGATTATCATAGTATCTCTTTTAGTAGTAATAATATACTAAAAACAAAACGTGCGGCTAAATTGAAAATATATTAAACTCCAATCAGCGTAGTCTTGTACCAATAACCTGTAACCGGCATAATCAAACAAAGAATCAACCAAGTCGTGCTATAATCTGTCAAGTTAACATATACTTTGATTACTCCCTCTGTTTTTTTTTATATGACGCTTTGACTTTTGGCACACACTTTTAAGTGCTTTGACTGGGTAGTTAAAAATATTATTTTTTAAATTTTCTTTTTCTGAATAAAAATTTTGATTATATATTATTATTCAGAAAAAGAAATTTCAAAAAATAATATTTTTAACTACCCGGTCAAAACACTTAAAAGTGTGTGCCAAAAGTCAAAGCGTCATATAAAAAAAAACAGAGGGAGTATTATATAACGCTGTGCAGAATTGTAAACTTCTTCGCAAGTCGCAAGTGCTCAATAACTTTCCGACAAGGCGACATATGCCACAAAGCGCACGTAGCGTTTACAGGTCAACCAGGACTAATTCATGAATTTTAATAATCCCATGGGTGCCGAGTTGAATTACTGTAACATATAGTACCATTTGTACCCATACGATGAATCGAGTTAGATTATTGTTTTCTCTCAACAGTACCGCCAGAGTGTCAAGATATGCACATCTGTCTTGATATTGTTTACTTGTTTTTTTAGGTATTATGTTAATATATTGTTTTTGTAACGATGACCGATAATTATTTGCGGTATTTAATATTTTCCCCACACATTCAATTTGGGTAATTGGGTTTATATGTACTTTAAATGCTACAAAAAGACAAAGGGCTAGGAGACAAACTAGTCTCCGGTAAATTCAACTAAGTGTAAAGGGTAAAAGAACTCGTAAAAACGTACGAAGGTACAACTAGTACTGCTTCGGTATTTAGGTTTCAACCAGGTCACTACTCACCAGTACTGTCCTAGTTTTAGTACAGTAAATAACCTATCCAAAAGTTTTAACTGTACGTATGTACAGATGAGTCTACTGACAACTTCTATGTGTGCTAAAGACATGGATGGGACATTCGTACACGGCAAATATTTTCACTTACGGCACCGACACTTCAGCAAACAACAGATCGGACACGCTTTTTTAAATTTTGTGAATATAAGAAGTTTATTTACATTTATTATTCATCTATCAATCAAAATATATTATTATCATTAAATTTAGTGATTATAATGTGCTATTGAACACATTATAAAAAGTCCTTTTTTAATATATACAGAGCATCTCCAACAATGTTCTAAGAAACTTTCCTAAATATATACTTCATATGTCCCTTTTATTTTTTTATATTACTCGACACGCATTTTAAGACGCATATAAAATATAGTTTCATAACTTTTTTTTGTAAAAAAGTTCATATAATAAATTTTTATTCAGAAGAAAAAAAGTTCAAAATAATTTATCAAACTATATTTTATAAGAGCACTAGAATGCGTGCAGGTCTCCCGTCTCCCGATGTAAACAATTGAGAGAGACGGAGGGAATAATAAATAATTGAACTTCTCAACTACAACTATAATCTCTATTTGTGTTTATTATTATTATTATTATTATTATTATTATTATTATTATTATTATTATAGTATTAGATCAAATTCTTTTAGCAAAAAGGTAACAAAAAAATATGGGAAAATGAGTATAAAAGGTGAGAGTTGAATATGATCATTAAAAATCAAGAAATTAGTTAGGGATTACTTTTTTACGAGAAGTTAGTTAGAGATTACCTTTTTATGAGAACTAAAAAATGGATCTTTAATATTTAGAGAATGAATAAGTAATCTGCTTGAGTGAATTGTTGTGTGAATTTCTCAGAATTATAACTTAGAAACTCGTATAACTAATCAACCGTTCTTTTTACCAGGGAGGAGGTCAATTCTTATCTTTTTCTATAAAACTAGCATAAAAACCCGTGCAAGGCACGGGCCGCTAATCTATATTGTATTTTATATCATTATTTTGTGTAATTATCTTATTTAGAACATGCGTATTATTTATCTGTTTTTCTATAAAATATGTGAGTTTGATTCATTTGTTTAAGCGAGTGAAAATATAATATTTACTATTTAGCAATAATAATGTTAATCACTATATTTTAAAAATTTATTACGGATCATAAACATATTTGGACATATTAGCTCATGTTGTCAAATCACGATTAAGTTTCAAGATATTACAAGAATTCTTGTAATGCATATATAATTTTCGATAGTTTGATTGTGATTAGAGAACAATGTATCACTGCCACTATCTCACGCTCCTATTTTCATTTTATTATAAGCAGTTTTATATGTGTCATAATATACTTAAAGTGGATGGAGGATTCGAATATTTTGATAATACTTAAGATTATTCGGACTCAACGTGTAATTTTTAATGTTTAAGACTGAATCAACCTGAAAGTGCGTAGAATTAGCAATGTTTAAGATCGAATAAATAAATGAAATTTATGGGATTCACTCAAGCGATTATGATTGCGAAATTTAAATAAAAAGCCAAAAATCAAAACACGTGAATATTTTTTGTGTTAATTGATTAAAAATTACATGAATTAATTGCTTGATTAATGGCTTCTAATTTTTTGTAGCCACAAATTTGTTAGTGATACTTTTATAAATGAAATTTTAATGTAAGATGATAAGCGTAATTAATGTCATTATTTTATGTGTAATTAGAGCATTCAATAACATTAGATAATTTTAGTGAATTAAATGAATTTTTTGGCTGGTATTCTTGTAATTATATGATGAATAAGGGTATATCAGACATTTCACAGCTATTTTCTTGATACTTTTTGCCCTTAGTTGCCTTATTATATATATAAGTAGATAGATTAAAAAATAGCTCTCGACAATCACAGTTTTTCATTTAAAAATCACTTTAAGGAAAATTGGTCCTCAAAAGGCCTAAATTAAAATTTATCAGGAATATTACCCTCCACTCTAAGAAAATTATGGATCTGGTAAAAATATCACTTGAGAGTTTACTTTTTTGTTAATGTCTAATAATTATACTGAATTAAATCGAGTTATGTATATATGTAAGTTTGTTAAATATTGAAAATTTTATTCAGTGGATAATTTTCTATAAAAATATTAAAAAGAATGTTTAAAAAAGAGAGAAGAGCGTGTATTTTGAATAATATGATTTTTATTTTGAAAAAATTATTTCAAACTAATTATTATATATATAATGCATGTTTGGCTAGATTTCTATGATACATCTCATGATTTGTAGATTAAAATTAATTTATTTATATTCGCAGTATAATGAATTTATAAATCAATTTAAGATCATAAATTGAAATACAAGAAATTGAAAATTCAAACCTTTTTATTGACTTGTTGGATTTATGAAGTTTCATTATTGTATTAATAATTTTAAATCTAATAAACTATAAATTATAAATAAATTTATATAAATAATAAATTAAAAACTACTTTTTACTCATAAATAATCAGTTCTCGTAATAATCCAAAAAATTTAATAAATACGTGGCCATATGTAGATCATGAATACGGGAGTATTTAAAACATTGCAAAAATCAAGCATGGATTTTCTGTAACCTTGATAGTGCTGGGAGTTGGGACCATGGACACACCGTCGGTAGATTGAAAGTTACAAATGAATGGTCCTTTTTATTTAAACATGTACTCTTGTCCGATTCACCAGATTTTCTCTTTGCTTCCACTTTTTTCTTTTGTTTGTTATCTCGCCGGTGCTCTGTCGCGAACAAGGACAAGGCTGGATTTAAACTAAAGAATTTAACTATAAGTCTATAACATCTATTTCTTATGCTGTTAGATAATGGTTCGTAGGACAACATTCCAGAGAGGGACTCCTTATATGGAGTTACATAGTGCGCCACTATAAAGCATCAATTTTATTATAAACTAGTTAAAAAAGCCGCGCTTCGCGGCGGCGTGATAAATTTTGATATGAATCCGTATTATAATAGCATAAAAATTATTTTGAGTCATCTTCCCGTTAAACATATCACAAATAAAAAATATTATAATTGGCATAAAATTTTTTTAAGTGGCCATTCTGTCAAACACAATACTAATAATAAAATTAGTTCGAAAATCCTGCCGTCAAAAACAATATTAATCCATAATTATTATTTTTATGATAAAATTAAATATTATAATTTAGATCGAAATTAGTTTGAGCCGCTACCTTGTGTTTTAATAAGAAAACATAATAATTTAGATATTAGTTTGAGTCGCCTTACTGTCAAACACAATAGTAATAAAAATTATTCTAATTATGATAAAATTAAAGATTATAATTGGATAAAAAGTATTTTAAACTGTGGTCCCGTTTTAACAAAAAATAATAATATTATAACATAGATAAAAAATTATTTTAGCTACTTTCATGCCAAACATAATACAAATAGAAAATTTATTATTATTTAGATAAAAATTAGTTTGGGCCGCCTCCCGTGCCCGTCAAACACAATACTAATCAAGAATTATTTACATTATCATAAAATCAATAACGTTAAAAAATAAAAAAATCAATATATGATTCATATTTTATATATATTATTTTATTTGTTATTTATTTTTATTATTTGATTCCTATTTATTAGTTAAAAATTATTATTCTTTTATGTTACTAATTTTTTTGCTATGAGTTTTTTTAATGATTATTATCTTTACAATCCTTTATTTTCTATTCGAAATTTAAGAAAATTATAAGACTAAATCGAAAATAAAAATCGTACATATATCCCCTACAAATCCTAAATATAAATTGTATTTTATCTATGATTGTTAATTTAAATAAATATAATCCTACTCCTTTTAGGATTCTTAAGTAAGAAAAAAATTGTATTACCTTTAGAATTCAAAGAGAAAAGAATTGTATCATCTTTAGAATTCAATAAGAAGTAGTAAATAAAAAGAAAAAGAATTATATCATCTTTAGAATTCAATAAGAAAAGAGTTGTATTACTTTTAAAATTCTTGAACCTTATTTTTGAATTATAAATATATTTTCTATCCGAAATTTGAGAAAAATCAGAAGACTAAATCGAACAATTCCAGAGACGCCCGCATCCTCCTTTATATATATATATTGATTCTGTTATAAAATATATATAAAACGTGATTCTAATATAGAATACTATAAAATATATCTATTTTAAATAATTTTACACTTAAAATTTGATGAAAAAAAGTATATTTTTGAAACTGATTCTACAACAGAATAATTCTGGATGATTATTATTCTGTTATAGAATCATGTTGAAATATTGCATAATTTTAGATGATCTTTGGAATAAATAAATTGTATAACTTCTTTTTCGGTTTAATAATCAAAATTTGCAATTATATTTCATAAAAAATATAATAAAATATATAATATGTGTATATTTGTAATGGTGTGCTACGTAACTCCATATAACAGGGTATGCTATGGAGTGCTGCCCATGGTTTGTATACATTTAACTTGCACAAACTTAATTTATCTTATTTTAATATTTGGAAATATGATTAAAAACTGATATAGGATAAATTCTGTTTTCTTTCTGACACAAATGCAGTTAAGTTAATGATTACCAACATCTAATCATCGTTGTACGTTCCAGTAATCAAAGGTGAACATTCTTGACAATCATTAGAATGATACTCCCTCCGTCCCAGCCATTTGTATACAAATGGTTGGGACACGGAGATCAAGAAATAATGTAAGAAATGAGTAAAGTTAGATGAAAAGTGGGTATAGTGGTGGGACCCATTTATATTTAATAATAGATTTGAGATAGTGGAGGAAAGTAGTGGGTGTAATAGTGTTTTTATTATTATAGAATGGAGATAGTGGAAGAAAGTAGTTGGTGTAATGATGTTTTATATTATAAATGTTTACTATTTTTGGTATGTATACAATTGGTGGGACGTCCCAAAAAGGAAACTGTATACAATTCACTGGGACGGAGGGAGTACAGCTAGCGAACATATGTCGCATTGTAGACGATAAAAATCTCATTACCCGCCGGATTTATATATTATATGTGAGATTTGATTTATCATCAATTCTTTTTCTCATGTCAAAAGAAAAAATAATCAGATTTTTGCGCTTAAACTATCTTAATTACTAACTGCCTGTCCTTTATTTATATAAAAAAGGATCATTAATCGATTGAAACCAATCAAATAAACGATTGATAAATCAAACACAAATTTCAGTCAAAATGAAATGAAGTTCTAAAATTTGATTTGTTGTAGAACAAACGCCAATATTCTGGACGTAGACCTTTTTTTTTTTTGTCACATCACTAAGCTGTCAACAATAAAATGAATAATTGACATATCGATAGAATTGATAGTAATGTAGGTAGCCGTTTAATAATTGACGTAGGCTTCATCATAGACTACAAACATCATGGTTTGTCACTATCTTTTTTTATAATCTCTCGTTGCAATCAAAATTGTAAGAATTGTAAATCTTCACGTCTGAACTCTACTTTACATAGACAAGGGTTTGGTCTTTCAATCATAGGGCAGGAGCTTCAATTAACAATTGTGTTAGTTAGATTCCATTATTAACCTATACATCTACTGGAATGATTTAAAGTAGATTTACTTGTCTGCTGGTAAAGTGAATTGGATACAAGATAACTCTTGAAGCTAACTCTTTCCCGTTTAAAAGTTTTAAGCTTTTTTGTTTTCTTTGGTCATCGACACTCACGGATTAAACTAAGCGAAAGGAGATTTGTTGTTAATTAAACTACTTTAGTTTGAAAAAACCATCATTTGGAACAAGTTTGTTATGTATCCAGCTGCGTTAGAGAAACATAACAGCTAAAAACGATCTTTGACCAATCTTATGTACGTTCACATAGTTGCACGAGGATAATCTATCTGAACTCTGCATAGCCGCATAGGCTGTAAACGAAAGATATTGTGTGGTCAAACACGTAAACTCTCTAGTATTGTTATCGATCTCACGTTACAACTAATAAAATTTAAGCAAGTTTAAGGACCCCGAACGAACACATACCGATATGAGTTTGTTAGAATATAGTATAATTTCCGTAAATCTTTTTCTCAACATCGTCAAAAATATGTTTCAAAATACAATTATTCACGTATAATTCTGATAAATCCTTTCAATATCTTGAGATTCTGAGATAATCAACAGAATTAATATTTGGATAATAAGTGAAATCATAATAAATTAGCAGCCTAACATGTCATGATGTATTTAGTTGTATGGTACATGAAATTCACGATAAATGTACGTAAAGATAACAAGAGCAACCCTACAGAGTTAATGCTAAGGAGGGGACGACACACGTGTGAGAATGATGTATCATACAGGCCCAAGATTCATTAAGATTACTGATATATAATACAGTACTACTTAAGTATTAGTCAAAGACGGAGAGAGTGGCGGTGCATGCACTGTGGACGGTGGAGAGGGGTGATGCGTGGCTAGGGGGTCATTTTAACTTAAAGCTATAACAGTAGATAATACTCCCTCCGTCCCAAAAAGAGTGAGCTGGTTTGACTTTCACGGAGATTAAGAAAAATGTAGTAAGTTTAGTTGAAAAGTGGGTAAAGTGGTGGGACCTACCAATATTTAATAATAGATTTGAGATAGTGGAGGAAGATAGTGGGTGTAATAGTGTTTATATTATTATAGAAAAGAGATAGTGGAAGAAAGTAGTGGATGTAATAGTGAAAAGTAGTGTTCAAAAATAGTAAGTATTGTAGGTTCATTCTTTTTGGGACGTCCCAAAAAGGAATAAGGGTCACATACAATGGGACGGAGGGAGTACGAGTATAGATTGAGAGCTTTGCTTTTGTATTGCGTTGTGTCCCCCCACAACTCCAACCACCCACTGCGGACAGCCGTTTGTATTTAAGACTATCCTCCGCCGACACTCGCCACTTTTGTTTTCTTGTACTTTTCGTTTCATATTTTGTTTCTCATTTTCCTTTATTATTTTCATCATGTTTCATATGTGTGTGGTGTGGATTGTTTTCCACAAAGCAAAAGGAAAAGAAATGATCAAAATCACACGTTAGATGGTCGAATAGATGACGTTACAGGGTTAATAGGCTAAATTTCACGAGTATTTGAGCAGCTTTCGGATGAATCTCCGATTTCTGAACTCTAGAATCAAAATTTTGAAAATGACAGTGTGAAGAATATGTGTTCCATAATCAATTTTTGGTAAGAATTCGCAATGGTTAAATCCTCTTTGACTTGGAATTCCCCGTGTTGAAATGAGGCAACTAATGGCTCAGTCCAATCCATTGCGAGATCTAACCCCATCCATTACAATAAACCCAATCAACAACAGTAAGATTTTGGAATTGATGTTAAGAAATAAAGTGAAAAATATCGTTTTATTAGTATTTTACTGATTTAAATGACTAGAACACTTTTTTCATTATATTTATAAAAGATCTTTCTCTAAGATTATTAGAGAAATTGATTGGTCCATTGACATAAAATATTGTTAGGATGTTCAATATGTTCTAATTAAAATATTATTAAATGTTTATAAAAAATATAATATTTTCAAAATATAATTAAGACTATCATGTTGAAATGAGCTAAAACAAATTACATGATATTATCATGATTAAACTAATTTATCCCAACATAAACATATAAATCAAAATTATCTCCTCCATGATGTTAGCATTATACTTATTTACTTGAAATGACTAAATGAGTACCACAAATTTTCTATCACATATTTTTCCCGTCAAATAACATGGTAAATACATGAGTGATTTTAATTTATCATTTTATATAATCTTAATTGAATGATTTATGTGCTATATATAAGATGTATTATCAATATGAGGAACACTAATCATACAACACGAATTGATATTTGGAAATAACTTTTGAAATACAAATGTTTGTGTATTATGCTTATATATATACATTTTATTATTATGATTCGTGGCTCGTATAATAATATATTCTATGTAGTGCATCTGATGCGAATACAGCCAAGTCTGCTTAGTGCTTTCCCTGTCTCTGTTAGGAATAATCAGAGGGCAAGCTTAGAGTCGATGAGTTTATATGATTTAATATGAATAATAATCCGACTTTCTTCTTGACTCCCTGATAAATAATTTTCTACATTGTCTAAAGACTCTAAACACAACGTTCAATAATATATTTCATCTGCTTCCATAGTACCAGAGAAGTTGCTTTTAACAAGTGTAACTTGTAATTTGTTATTTTCTCTAGGTGGAAATCGGTCTCTTTTGTTAAATAAGTGCAAATCAACCTATACAACTTATTAAGAAAAAATTTATGTATAATTTTTAGAATTCTTTTAGAAGCCGTTTGAAAACATCCATTTAATTAAATGATGGATTTCAAATGACAGGATTTGAGTTGTCATTTCAAATTCTCAGATTTATACTAATATTTGAATGTCTGGATTTCAAATGAAATCCAAATCCAAATTCCCAAACATGTTATTTCATCAAATCCAGAATTTCAAATGAAATCCAGGTTCCAAAACAAGCCATTAATTTATTTTGCAATTTAGCCACAATCATCAATTCAAGATTCACGCTAGTTCATGAACTGCCAGTATTTGTGACGGGCAGTCCTTTTTTCTCAAGTACGACAAGTATGCCTGCCACCGTAATGTGTAAATACACAAACAAACAAATCAAATTTCATTTCGGTCCGTCTTAAGTGTACATTAGTCCCATAATAATTTGAGGGTTTTTGCTCAAATATTTGCAAACAATTATTCGATATATTAATGACAACTGGGAGTCATTCCTGTTGCCGTCACTGTCCTTTCAATGTACAATTTTTTTTTTACAAACTGCAGCTTAAAAATTCAAGTAATGGGCACCCCCGCATAAACAACACAGTTCAGTTTTACCACACTGATCAGAATCTTAGAATTGTATTACCTTAAGCTCAGATACAACGGATTTGACTAAGTTGTGACGCCAACAACGACATTGCTCACCTGCAAAATTTACATATATGGTATCATGTTTGCTGATTACCATGGTATACATGTGTGTGTGCTCGTGAAAATAAAAACAGAATTGGTGGTAAAATCTCACCAGTTTGCCACTTTCGTCAACTGACATCGGATTTTGGACGACCACAGTTTGATTCTGCGGGCGTGGCGTTGCCTACACGTGTGTATCCGTGTAATAATCATATATTAAGTCAAACATGAAAAAAAACATTCCTCGGTAATTATAAAAATGATGGGTACTTACCGGTGAAGTAGAGGTAGTTGACGCAGATGTAGCAGCCCCACCAGGTCTCAGTGCAGGAATTGGGACCCTTGCATTACCCATCTGCATTTGACACAAGACATTAATTAGTACTTTGAAATAATCCAGAAATGGAAGACAACAAAAATACCTCCCTATGCAATACAATGACCGGACATACACAACTATTCAACTTTACCGATCCATGGTATAGGTTGGAGCTCACTACATAATCTTCTTTAAAAACAACTTAAGGGAGCTCAACTATCCTCATTACCAATCCACGACTATTCAACTTTACAACATACAGCATACAAATAAATATTGAAGGACCTAACGGAACCGTAAACGTTTCATCCCCGCCAAGGCCAGAAGGTAAAAGCGCAAATTATGAGAAAATCAATAACCTTCTATGCAGTATGTAGGTTCTTAGCAGGACACATTTTGCTATGTAAATCAAAAGAATTGGCAAAAGCAATTATATTTTGTAATACGTAGGTTCTTAGCATGAGACTGCTAGCTATCTATTACTAATGGAAAAGAAACTTATGTCCAAAAACAAAGTTGCTCTGCTATGTATAAATACAGCCAAAAAAAATGTATCATGCCTATGAATCTATAAAAGTGTAAAGAAACAAGATGAGACCTAAAACGATGCATCTCATCAGCTAGACATTGAATATATAATCAGGATTCAGGACTCACATTCACATTTGTTACGCAGTGGCAAACAGCGCATTTAACTGACGGAGCACCATATGGATACATAAGGGTTGTACGGCAACTGCAGCAATTGACATGAGCAACCTGGCCCGATGCTACATATTGAACATAAGAAACCAAGAGTGATAGCAGTTAGTAAGTGGACTCTGAACTCATAATAGAAAATTGACCCCTCAACCCCCTCCCTACCCAAGAAAATATGGAGACCAGAACGGTGAAGGGTAAACAAATGATGTTTTTTTTGGTGCCCAGTAACTGAGCTTGTGCCAAGTCTCATTTATATGGATCCCAATCACTACAATGCAACAACTAATTTAAATGAACATTGCATTTGGGTCTTCTGGCATTTCGAGTCACAACCAAAGAAAACAAGAATTATTTGTACCTGGCACAAGGTTTACTGTGTGACAGCATGAGCATCTGACACTTGATGCTCCACGAGTATACATAAGCAATGTACGGCAACCTCCACATATTAGTTGGGACATTTCCAGTCCTGTTGGTTTAGCAAATGATAAGGATGATATATCACAGAGTGGTTGCAGAAATGACTTTGTGCTCAGCAAGAAAAAAAAGTGGACTAGGTACATGTAATATGGATCATAGTGATGAAAGCTCGTGAGCAGAAAAATTGATCTTAATTCACAAACTCAGAACTGCAAATAATTCTCAATAACAATCAAATTTTCCTCAGAGCAAAATTTTGTTCTTCATCAATGCATAGGCTACATATTAGAAATATATAGTTTATTTGCAGCAGATTAATATGGCACATGTGATTATGCAAAGAGAAAGAATATAGCAGTAGGCCATACCAGGAGGAGGAACCGATGTGACAACATTGCAAACTGCACAACAAACATTTGCAGCTCCTCTTGGATAGAGAAGAATGGTTCTACACCCATTGCACACTAATTGACTCTGCATAGCTGTAATGCACAAAAATGCATGGTATGCTTTCAGCTAAACAGAAGTAAAATAATTATTGCTGATCTATGGGGGCGTTTGGATTCTGGGTGGGAATCGGTATCCCATGGGCTGTGAAGAGAACGATTTACCCACTAAATGGGAATGAGATTCCCATTCCATACAATAAATCCAAACACCAACACATTGGTTTGAGGTTACGATTCCGGTTAAGCGGGCTCATGAACCATGATCCAAACACCTCCTATATACTTCCACAAAATATTAACTGTTTAGGAGACTTAGGGAAAACAAAGGACCATGCTTCAAACTCTAAACCATGATATCTGACAAAGAAAATTTAGAAAAGTTTGGACTAAACAATACCCTATATGTAAAAAAGCTTGAAGGAGAATATATTAAAAATATTAAACAAAATCATTTAATATAGAAGTTGAGAGCCACCCAGCAGACCAGTACTTTGGATTACAATACAAATAGTAATTAAATGACCATTTTTAATAGACACAAATAATAATCTTGTCCGTTTGACCGCAAGGACTCTTCTGAAATGACACATAAATCAAAGGGCAAGCTGAATTACATCTGAGAGTATCAGGAGCCTATATAGTATATCCATATCAATACATTATAACCGCAGAAATTCTCCAAACTTTCCGCCATAGATATACAGATCTTATACAACTGGTTATTAATATTTACTTCTCAGAAGACCAAAACTTATAACATTTGTTATTTTTTGGTAATCCGAAAGGCCATTCTTAGCCTGATGCAGTGATGCTCAAGTTGTCTGCTTGTATTTGCTCTCTGCTAGGTCACACATTTACACCCTAGAAAAAGTTTCTTTATTAATAAGGGGTAACGCTATGAACATATGTTAATCATAACAAACCAGGGAGTAAACTAGCTGGAAGCATATTTCTGAAATTGATAGGAGGAACTAATATGTGCAACTCCACTTAGTTCTAGAAAAGAGTGTTCAGTTACGAGCTCAGTGTTGTAACATTTTGCAGCTCAGATGTAATTCTTTGTAACAAACATGATATGACTTTCTATTAATATATGAATCAATTCTTACTTTCTTCCTTTCAATTTCACTAAAAGAATCTGCATAAATGATAACCCAACAAAGAATTGTCTTGTCAACATATAAAATGATGAGAAACAAAAGATTAACATACAAAATAGGTAATAAACGATAATGCTATATAAAGTCAGTACAGTGATATCAGATCATCATAAAAAAGTTGATCTACAGTGCACTCTAGTGTTACTCAAGTCTGCTGACCTAGCAAGGTTCATATGCAGACATTTCAATACGTACATTGCACAGTTTACAAATGATCTATAATTTTACCCATCCGAAGGATATTTTAACTCCTAACATGTCAAATTAAACATATATATCAGCGATTTATAACCAATCTACTACTGTGCATAGTAGTTAATACTATTGCCACATAAAAACTAAAACCATCAGTATCACTATCATATAAGGAGGAATAACAGATAAGAAACAAGTACAGTCAACTACATAGCAGAATACTTTCATACGAAACCAAACATATCTGGTGTAGTGGTGTATCTCGCTCACAAAATCCGGTCCACAAGTGTAAGAAGCAAGGAAAACTCATACATATAACAAATACTCAAAATTCGCCTAATCCATACATCTTCCATACTACACAAATCATCAAAAGTACCCAATGCAGGTAAGTCACAACTTGAGTGAAAAGATTTCAAACTTTACAACAGAAAAAACATAAAAAGAGTTGAATTCTTACCCATGAGCAAGTCTTGAACAAATCTGATCAGGAAAAAAAGTGTAAGAGATAAGATGAGTTTTCTTGAAAAAACAGAGAAACGGGATAAATAATGACATACCCACCTCCCAAGATTGAGTTTTGACGATGAAAATGGGGACAAGGAATCAAGAAAAGTATAGGATAAGCTTGAATTATGCTCTTCTTGAAATCTTTCCTTTTCAGATATTCTTTTTCCTTTCACTTTCTGGGTTTCTGTATATATATGCAAAGAGAAATCTAGAAGAGCAAAATTCCAAACCCTTGTATTTTCTTGGTCGATTCTAGTCTGCAATGTAATAGAGTAATTCTAATCGGGTTCTTTGTGGGTCAATTACCATATGGGTCGGGTTGTTTTCAACTTTTCGTTGCTGGGCCCGGCGAAAACAATATCCGGCTTTCTTTTTCTTTTTTGAGACCAACAGTATCCGCCTATACGGCATTTTGTTTGAGTTGGAACTTGAAAATGGTTAAGAGGCAAAAATATATTCAATACTAATTTTAGGATTTTGTATTAAATATTTTAATTTTTGGATGATACAGAGACCCGTGTCAAAATCCAAAAATTTAATAATTAATACAAAAATTTAACTCTAGCAGCTTGAAGTAAGTCTCGAACTCGTATTAAAATTATCTATGATTACAATTTAATCTTGATTTCTAAATATCTTCAAAATTAAATTATTTTATCAATGTATCAGCACTAAAATTACATTACTTTTGTTGTGACCGAATTTTTAATATTTTTCAGACAAGAAACGAAAAAAAAACTATATTATGAAGTCAACCATTTATTGTGTATTTGTTCATCTGGATTTTAGGACATGAAGAAATTGAACTGGCAATCATCAGCAGAGAAATCCTAATGGCTTAAAATACAATAGCATAAGGAATTCCGACGTTTTTATGACTCGTTTAAAAGTAGGATAAGGAAACATATGTATACTCTGAAGTCTGAATTTCAACCTGCTCAACAAACTCAAACCACAAACAGACTACCAGTTTTAACCAAAAACAAACCACTGAACTAATTCTATTCTTATAGCCCTGTGATCATGGATGGCTCCAGAGGGCAGAGCCTGGACCATTTCAACCAGTAACTGAGGAATTATAAATTTGAACCATTGTCCTCTCGAGCCCCATCCTCCTTCAAATGGGACACAGAGGTTCCTTAATACCGGAAAGAAATTTTTTAGCAGAATGTGAAATGGGATGGGCATTAGGAACAAAATTTAATAGAGAAACATGGTTTAGTTTTCTGTCGTTAAATGCATTTTGAGGTTAATCCACGATTAGAGAAAATGAAAATGACCCTCCAAATAGAATAATAAGTTTACTCAAAAATTCAGCAGAACAAAACTTTGCAAAGATTTATTTCATCTTGAAAATAACAGCTTTACTGTTCCGGTTGTTGCAAAGTATCTCTACCCAACTCCACCTGTATATCATCTACCAATTTTTTCCCCATGGCACACTACATATTGCTTTATTTTTCTCAGCAACCAACACCAAATCAAGAACATGAGTTACTCAAGAAACCAGGTGTGATAGCTCCTATAAGAATTCACTCCAAACTGGCCAACACATTATTGTCTTGTGCTTCATAAGCATTTTTAGTCCTATCTAAGCATCAAAACTCCCACACTAAACACACACACAAAATAAACATGGCTGTAGAAATTGGAGATAAAGCAGAAGCTGAGTGCAAAAGCAATCAAGAAATTGCAGTGACCAGAAAGCCGATAGGATATGTGATTCCGGTGTTAAGACTCCTAACATTTGCTGCCACTCTCTCAGCAACTCTTGTTATGGCACTCAACAAACAAACCAAAACTTTTGTAGTTGCAACTGTTGGAACCACTCCCATCAAAGCGACTTTCACTGCTAAGTTCAGCCACACTCCAGCATTTGTGTAAGTTCACTTTGTTTATTTCCTTTACATATTTTCTGAGTAAAAATAAAGATTGTTATATCCTGCTAGATTGCATAATATTGTGATAAATCTAACACTTGTACCACTTGTTGTATACTGCATTTTCATAAAATTGTTGTAAATTTGATCAACTGCAGCATCTTTGGTAGCATATTGCTATTGTGATTGCTATAATTCGACCCTAAAATTTGCAGAACAAAAAACATTGGAGTATTTCCCTTTTCTAAGATGGTACATCCAACAACCTAGATGCGCTCCACTGTTATCTATCTATAAAATTTCATCATTTCCTTAATCCTCTTCTCTGTATTCCTGCTGAATCAATTTCATGATATTACGCGAGCTAAATAACTAGACCACAAAAAAAGCTCCTGCTCCTCCCGCAATTCAGACAAAAAAATATCATGCTGTCATTAGTACTCATCTGACTTATCTGTATAGACTTTATCAGCTGAAACTTTATAAATGGGCGGAACTGCAGAAAATGAAAAAAGAAACTGCAAAATGCTCCAATTACTGCTGGATTCTGAACCATGCAGCCTGAAAGATTATAACATTCTTATATTCAGGTCATCCATGTTTTATTTAATATATGGTTGGTGGTTAATATCGGATAATGCAGGTTTTTTGTGATAGCTAATGGAATGGCCAGCTTTCACAGCATCTTGATGCTGGTTATCGAATTGTTTGGACACAAGTATGACTTGAAAGGACTGCGCTTCGTCATTATTCCTGTTTTAGACATTGTAAGTATCAAACAATCAAAGTTTATTCATTCTTTATAGAACCAGATTGCTAAATAAACAATGAAATCAGAGCAATGTAGATATATATAAAGAAAATAAATTTTTTGATGTTTTGATAGCTACTTAAACATTTCTAGAGGTGGCAAAAATATACTAATTTATGGGTGAAAAAAAATTAATAGCTTTACTTATACTCTAGTCGACATCTCTCTCAACTTCCAAATTTAAGATTGCAATACATCAGTAAGGCATGTATGTGATTTTATTATGACTTAATTGACCATTTCTGAAAATCATCAAGAGGAAACCACCTATGTACTCTAAACACTTGGTAGCACAGTCACTGGATGTGAGTATCTGACAGCCTGACAGGCAAAGCAATGGCTTATGGGAATTGGTTCATATATATCTTCTTTTATCTGTCACTATTTACAATCTCTGTTTTCACTCTAACTGAATTTATTTTGTTGCCTTGTGTTTCTGCTTAAACAGTTTACAGTGGCTCTAATATCTGGAGCAGCAAATGCAGCAGCATTCATGGGTGAACTTGGAAGGAATGGTAACTCACATGCAAGGTGGAACAAGATCTGCGACAGGTTTAAGAAATACTGTGACCATGGATCCGCTGCTATGCTTGTCTCTTTCATTGCCGTTCTTATTCTCATCATTATCACCGCCATCTCTATCCTCAAGCTTCATAAACGGAACTCCACCAGCTATTCTACACTTCATTGATGTGTTTCCTCTGGCAATGTAGTATTTTAATATTATGTATGTGTTCAAAGTGGTCCATGTGAGTGTGAGGATCACCCTTTTCGTTTTAGTATAAATATAAACATTAATGAAAAAGATGGAAGTGCAAGATTTTACTGTTGAATGCGGATATGTTGTAGTAATAGTTTTGTGTAACATTTTCTATACGGTTATGGCACACCTTATCACCTGCATTCAATTAAACGGAGCTGCTAAAAAGTTCAACAAGATAATAGCTAGCTGTTTAGGATACGTCTTTAAGTTTAGCAATTGTAAAGTACCTTCAAACTTATGCTGATTAATTTCTATTCGTCCCAAACGAGAATTCGGTTGTGCTTTAGGCCTGTAGCTGTGGTTTACTAGTAGTATTCAGTGTCCAGTGGTAAACTGTAATGAGATTTGGCAGGTAACTTCTTAAGGCTTTGATATTTTCAACTACGTAATTAGAGTTGGTCACCAGATCCAACAAGAAAGATGATAGATTCAAAGTTCCCTTGTTATTCTAGGCTGTGAATCAAATTGCTGATACGCTACTTAACATCTGTATAAGAGTGTCATGATCGCACACTTATAAGTTATAATGTGATCAATTTGCATAAACTTCAATCAAAAGCTGCAGGACATGGGGCAGAGGAGTTTACAGCCGTTGATGTAAACATAAATCTATCTTCTTAAAAGTTCACTAGAAGTTCAGTAGAGCTGCTAAAAATTAAAAGTTCACTAGAAGTTCACTAGAGGAGTTTACAGCCGTTGCAGGACATTGTATTTCGGTTCGGGTTGGGTCTGGATCCGGAAATGAAGATCCAGATCGGATTCGTCGGGTTTTTCGGATTTCGGGTCAGGTTCGGGTCTAATTCGGATACTTTGAAAGATAAAATTAAAAATAAAAATTCTATACCATAAAAAATGTGATGATTGATTTTTTTGAAATTTAGAAATATAAAAAAAAGTTTTACATGTTTCATTTAGTACACGTGAAACATGTTAACATAGTTGTATACAATCATTCAACTTATTTTTTATATTTTATTATTTTTGTTATATTTAGATTTTATTAATGCACAATAGTTGAGGAAAATAATATATCGATGAAATGAATATAAATTCTGTATTGCGCATATAAAATTATGTAAAATGTTAATATTCATACCTAATAATTCATAATATTTCAATATATATACTTTACATTAACACACACGCATATATAATTTTGTATTAGGGTTTTATTGGGTTTTGAGTTTGCATCGGGTTTAAATCGGATTTTCGGTTTTGGGTCAGGTTTTGGTTCGGAATACTTAAGATCCACGTCCAAATCCAAAAAATTTGGGGTCTAGAAATAAGATTCGGATCCAAAAAAATCGGGTTCAGATGATCCAATCGAATCAGAACGGGTCACATATTCATCGGGTCAGGTAAAACTGTCATCCCTATCCGCTACCACAAGCAAGAAATAAAAGTGATATAATGAATTACTGTACTTTTTTTGAAATAGAAAGTGATATAATTAATTTAACATGTACTTTCACAACTATACATTTGTTTCGACACATCTAATTTTGTTAAAATTTATTTTAAAGAGATGGATTGTGATGCGTTGAGGAACGACATCAAAGAAATTATTATTTAAAATTTTCATTTAAAAAATACGATATCCAACTTTTGAAATCTAGAATATAAATATTGTCGAATTTTCAATAAAGTTTACTTTGAAATGCTGTAGTTATCCTTTTTGTTGCAAAATTTACTCCAAAATAAATTTTAAAAGTATAAATTATTTTTTGAAAGGGAAAAAAATAATTTATACTTTTAAAAGTATAAATTATAGTTGCATTTATTTTGTATTATGATAATATTTTTTATAAATAAAACTTAAAAATCATTTTCTGAACATTATTTTATAAAAACCAATTTTAAATAAAATTGAATGAAAATATATAATTTGAAAAGTCACCATTAATTATAAAGTTTTAATTTGCTAAGAAAAAACTTTTTCATAATCTAAATAATAATGAATAAACATTTAGTCCAAGACTGAGACTAAAATAAAAATTGGCTCGTCACACTATGATATCCGTACGATAAGAAGTTGTAGGCTGATTCAGCAAGTTCAGCCTTCTACGTGGCGAAGCACCCTTCTCAATTTTCTCAGCTTTTTGATGACTCTCCCAACTTTACCCCTCCAAATCCAACCCGCTTTTCAATTAAGTAGGACCATCTTATTTTAATAAATAATATTTTAATTATAATTACAAATATACCAATGAAACAAAAAACACGATATTCTCTCTGTATTTCAAAAACCGAAACCTTAATTTGACGTAACATCTAATTTGATAATTCCCCCTCTTTTTTATCAAACACAAGTTAGATATTAATATAACAGAAAGTAGAAAGGAAAAAAAAAATCTAAATATCATAACTTGAAATTGAAATGCACTAAATATTACAGTATAAAAATATGATCTTCGATGTCACATTAAAAATTATCATGTACTATAATCCCTCCGTCCCATATTTTTTTTATACTGTTTTTTTAAAAACTTCACACCTACAAGGTTTCCTTGATTTTATAATTTATTTAAAAAATTCACATAAAATTTTATATATTATATATTTATTTAGGATAAAGAATTTAAAATGAAGTATGAAATTATAATTTATAAGAGTTTAAAATGCGTTTCGACCCTCTCTCCTAAATGTATATAACTCACCGAGAACGGAAGAGTATAACAATAAAACTGCACGTCGTAGCGTTTAAGCGATATCTTATACGATTTTTTAGGATTGATACGTGTTTTATTATAAGTTCAAGCTAAAAAAAATATGATAAACACTAATATTCAAATGTTAAACGATGTAACATTCATATTTGAAATCATATTTTTGAAACGGTATATTTGAGATATTATCATTTGAAATTATAATGAAAAAGGCCCACGTTAATACCCGTTTCGGTATAAAAAATTCAATCTCCGAATCATTTTATTCAAATCCGTGTTTAATGACCTGGGTCTGACGGTTTGTTTTTACATAATCCGGTCCTTATTCCGCTGTTAATTTTTCCAAATCTAATTATGAAGGACAATTTTGCCTTTTCAGTTTTTCTTAAAAAAGCGAAATTTCGTGGGCATTTACGGACTTTTACTAGAGCAGATTAGGTTCTATTTGTCAGTTATAGTCATCATGCATTAATACATACACGCATATATATAATTAAGATTCTCAAATTTACTTAATCCAGCTTTTTATTTCAATTTCGATACTCTGTGGCCTTGCAAGAATTATATTCTTTCAAACTTTTGTGAATTTGGGCCTGTTCTTGAATTGGGTGGCTCAGTAAAAAGGTTTTGCTTTTATATATAAATCATCTCTTCTGTTTTTCATATCAAACAGTTCAGAGTGGCCGCAGATTGTTTCTTGCAAGAGGTCAGACATTTAATCTATTCTCTTTAATCTTCATAAACCCTGTTATTCATTCTTGTTGTGATCAAGCCTTGCATGTTTTACATTCATCTCTGTCTGGAAATTTTCTTGTCGGAAATGCTTATTCATTTGTTGTATGTTATTGACTTGTTTATTCTTTAGTGGCTTACAAGTCATACCGTGTTAATTGTTAGAATGTAATGCAGAGTTGATTGGTTTATTTGTGCGCTTATGTGAATGGAATAAATACATAAAAATCGGATTTTTTAGCATAAGCATGGTGTTTCTACGATAGATTTGTGTTAAAAGAGAAAAATGAAATGATGACTGTATACTTGATTAATGGTTCGTGCTGTTTTTCGACATGTTCTATGTAACTAGAGGATATACTTCTGTGTAGCTGCTTATTTTTTTTATTTTTGTGCCGATACCTTGCCTGTCTAAATTAGATGAATTAGATTTTCAACGATAAAAAATGTTGTAGACGAGTCGGTACTGTTAATAACAGGGGTGTGGACAGAAAGTATGACTGCCATGGGAAACCCTCCCAGATAGGAACAATATTTTGCTTAGTCCTATCTGTTTATTCAACCTCTTTACATGTGGTGTAGATGGGTTTGTGAACACCTTAACATGAGCTAGATTACAAAGATGTTAGATTTTTTTAATTGAAACTGCAGCTATAAGCCTATAGCTGACGGAAAAGAAAAGAGCAAAAATAGTAGGTTAAGGAATTAGAAAATAGAGATAATTAATCGACATTGTTATGCCGTAATAAATAAAGTGCTGTAATAATAAAGCGCGCCGCATATCTTGAGCTTATTTTCGACCTGACTTATAAGGAAGTTGTCTTTCCTCAAGTCAAAAACATGATTTAGGCAAGTTATATATTTTGCAATGGGGGTCCAGTAACATTAAATTATACGTTACAACTGTGCGCTCTATCGATTTTATTAATTATGAATATTGAAAATTAATTTGGCATTATCATGCTGTGTAAGAAGGCGCTAGGGCATATCTGGTACATTTCTGTTATAATTTATTTACTGTATACTTGTTTCGTGTTTTTACTGCTTTGTTAAGGATGGTATGATGTCCCGACATGAAGTGTTCAAGGTGTTTCTTCAATGATTATATACCTATTGTTCAATATGGGAACCTTAACAAGGACAGGTGGTTAATCACTATCAATTAAAATATTCTGAACTGATTAGACAAAATATTTTCTCAATCTCACGTGTCCTATATTCAGATTGAGGGCTCTGACCTAGTTTTTTTTTTTTAAAAAAAAAAGAATATAAATGTAGTGCTAGCTACCTGCGGTAATCCTACATGACTTCGTTTCACAGTATGTGCGCATTATGTTTATGTTCTTGAGTCCAGAGGTTTAAAATTTAAGGCATCAAGTTTTTGGTTAGTTTCTCTGTATGAATTATAATTTTAGTGGTTGATTGTTGCTGTCTTAGTCCTTAATATAACAGGTGGAATTGTGCTGGGAGCTTAGTTTTTGCTGCAACTTTCTAGTCTTGATTTCTGTTCTCAAACGCTGAATTTTGGTTTTGCAGATCAGAACTAACAGTATTCTTTAGCTAGAGCAATCCGCATTGCATGCAGATTTCCTCCATAAAGAGGTTAGAATTCTGATTATGAATGATGTATTATTTGTACTTACAGATATTATTCTGTATGAAGCATTCATTGTTTTACCATATATTTGTGTCAACTTATTTGCCTGTAAATGCTTTTGAAGTTGAGAATTATTTTTCATCAAACTGGGTATCGAATGAGATTCGAACCCTCGACCTCCTGTTACCAAGAGGAGTGGGGTATCGACTAGGCGACAGTGCTAGGGATACTCTATGTATTACACTACCATAAAATGCATAATTATGGGATATCAAGGATGTGATGCAGATGATACTAACTAAATTATAAGCTATTAAACATGAAGAACATATAAGGAATTTCAATGTGTCCAATGTTATGCAGTCATGATATGAATTATGAAACTCACAAGAGATTCAGATCTTCTTACTTTATTATTTGACATGCAAAGGACACCATTATGTGATTAATTATCGTTGCAATGGGCCCATAAGTTTTGTCGGTTTCCTTGGTTCGTATTTATGTAGTACATTTGAACTGCTCTCTTTCTCTGCTCTTATTTCTAAGAAATAATTTCAAACTAGAAAAAATGTTGTTTTAGTATATATATACTGCAATATAACTTATTACTATATTATGCCAACTTCTTTTTTTTTTTCTCCAACGATGGCATACGTGGTAACTGTCGTCAATTTCAGGGCTGCCAGTAGCGTGACTTCGTCATATCATATATAATGTTAAGATTGCATCAGTTTCGACCCTTATTTAATATTGATCCTTCATAATAACAAATAACGAATTACTAACCATGGAAAATGTGTTGTATAAATTAGTGTCGATCCTTCATTACACGTGTTATATACGAGTGACGTCTCTGGCTTATCTTTTTCAACAAAGCTTTATTACCTCGGTGCGAATATAGTGCCAACTACTATCCATTTAATCTTATCTCTGTTGCTCACTTTTTTTAGGGAAAAAAATCTCTGAATTCCGGCATGAGTGTCTGAACTTATGGTTGGTTTCAAATTTTTAGTATAATTAGAATGTGTTGTACTGTTGTACACTGTATTACATCTATACGCTTTGATTTATTTTCTATGCATTTAAAGCCGGTATCTGCGACTAAATTAAATTGTCCGACCTTTCACGTTGAAATCAAATTTGTATGAATCAGAGACCCTGGCCATCATATTTGCTTCTGCTTTAGATAGAAAATTACAAGTCTTCTGTTTTTCTTATTAAAATCTTTTGTTTACTGCAGTTGATCATGGATGCAACCATCAATCGAAACTGTGAACGGGAAGTTGAGTGCGAAAAGAACATCAAGGTTTTCTTTCCTCAACATACTTTTCTGTTCTTCATATTTTTCCATTTATCGTCCTGAGTGGAAAGTACTCCAATTAAATGTTCAACCATTTCACATAGACACACTTTTTTTTTCTAATTTGTGTATTGATATAGTTTATGGCTTTAACACACTCTCGTTCACAAGTTGTGTCCATAGAAAGAATCAATACATCAATTTGTGAATTTATTTGGCTGCTTTCATGTTCAGAATTAAGATAGGGTCATCTGATCTTTTTTTCTACACTTAAAAATATTGTGAACTATGTATAAATTACCAACAAGTGCAGAACTTTTTGTTGTACAAATATTTAACTATGGTACCTGTTTGCTGGAAACACAGGAAATTTCTTAGTGGCAATAGAGGTCATTTATGTATGCTTTGATTTGCGATAATTACATGGCAACATTTAGCTGTATGATGAGTACCATGGGAAAGTAATTTTTAATAAAGTTGAAGTATCTTATAGTCTCTTATTTACATATATAAGTCTGTGTTGTTCTATGTTTGGACAGTAAATTGTTTACTCTGCGAAAGAATTGTGTATATGTATGTCACCTCATATTAGACATTTTCGGATCTATTTAATATGCTACAGTTTGTCTGCACACTTTTTGCTTTCTCATGATATATCATCGGAGTATTTCTAACTTGTGGAATAGGTATCTGCTAGATGGAATCCTGCTGACCCTTGTAGGCCAACTATGGATGCCGCGCCTGTATTTTATCCAACTTGTGAGGTATCGAATGACAGGCCAGCGACTTTATAGATATATAACAAATTTGCTTACCTTAGATGTTCATTTCATCCAAATTGTTTACTCATCAGGAATTTCAGGATACCCTTGGTTACATAGCTAAGATACGGCCAGTGGCTGAAGGATTTGGTATTTGTAAGATTGTACCACCTTCTTCCTGGAAGCCACCATGTCCTCTTAAAGAGAAGAGTATATGGGAAAATGCTAAATTCCCAACTCGAATCCAGCAAGTGGATTTGCTTCAAAATAGGGAGCCAATGAGGAAAAAAAGAGGTCGTAAGCGTAAACGACAAAGAAATTCAAAGATTGACAACATAAGGGAATCCCCTGGCATTGATGATCCTAGCATAGATGATTTGATCGACACAGAAGAGAAATTTGGTTTTCAAACTGGATCAGATTTCACTTTTCAGGATTTTCAAAAACTTGCGCATAACTTTAAAGAGTGTTATTTTGGGATCAGGGATACAATGCTGAAAGATACTGCTGGTCAGAGTCCCAATGGGCAAACGAAAAGATGGGAACCCTCAATTGAAGATATCGAAGGCGAATACTGGCGTATCATTGAAAAGCCAACGGATGAAGTTGAGGTACGGGTAACTCATATATTAGTTGTTTATCCTTTTATTTTTTAAATCCCTAACATGTCTTATTGTTGTGTATATAAGGTATACTATGGAGCTGATATAGAAACCGCAGTATTTGGGAGTGGTTTTCCGAAAAAGTCACCATCGCTAACTGAAAACATATCAGATACATATGTGTCTTCAGGTTGGAATTTGAATAACTTTCCCCGCCTTCCAGGTTCGGTTCTTTGTTTTGAAGAAAGTGATATCTCCGGAGTTATGGTGCCGTGGCTTTATGTAGGAATGTGCTTTTCATCATTTTGCTGGGTAAATTATATTAACTCCATTTTGTTTACATATTAAAAAAATGTACTGTGGTTGTTAATGGATATCTAGAAGCTACTTTAAAGTAGAATATGTATTTTGAGATGGACCGAAGAAGTAAAAGATAACATTCATCTTGGCAATGTGAGTCAATAGTTTGAAGAGTTTTCTACTTACATATAAACTCTTGATGTAAAGGGTAAACTCTCCATCTACTTATATGGAACTGTATATATTATGTCTGATTTTTAAACGGAGATAGATCATTAGTGGTCCTTCAAAGCTAAAGTTTAACATTTGAGTTTCTCTCTCCTTACCTGACCCCTCTCTTAATTTTAGCATGTGGAAGATCACCACTTGTATTCCTTAAATTATCTACACTGGGGCGATCCTAAAGTCTGGTATGGCGTCCCGGGAACACATGCTTCTGATCTGGAGGCTGCAATGAGAAAGCATCTTCCAGATTTATTCGATGAACAACCTGGTTTGCTTCATGAACTGGTACGTAATTACCAGCATTGTCATTACTATCATCCACTAAGTTTGACAATAGTGCAATGTGTATTACTGTGATATAGGTATTAATTATCTTAACATAATCAAGTACTGATTATAGTCTTTTTGCATAAAAAAAATATTTGAGTTGGTGCTACTTTTTCATATATGTAAGTTTTTGTGGTGCTTCATGTTTATCCTGTTAGAAACAGTAGTCAATATTTCTTGGCCACAAATTATGATTGGACGTTCTGTGTATTGCTAACAAACCACCCTCTTTTTGTACCACAACCCCTGGTCCCATATCAAAATTTTCTTTCTTATGACTTTTTTCATAAATGACCTATGTTTGCTATATACTTTATTGAACACGGCTGGAGACAACTTATACTTTAAGGGACTATAGCAGTGCTGTGTGTTCCGAATTTGTCCTCGTTGCCTTCATATAATTATATATGATGCCATTATCTTGTGACAGGTTACTCAGATGTCTCCATCAATTTTAATGTCCGAGGGTGTGCCAGTGCATCGAGTTGTACAGCATTCTGGGGAGTTTGTTCTTACATTTCCAAGAGCATATCACTCCGGATTCAATTGTGGCTTCAACTGCGCTGAAGCTGTGAATGTTGCTCCTATTGATTGGCTACAGCATGGGCAAAGTGCAGTAGAGGCGTATAGCGAGCAACACCGAAAAACATCACTTTCTCATGACAAACTGCTATTTGAATCAGCCAGGGAAGCTATTCGAGCATTATGGGAACTGTCAATAATGAACACTGAAAATCCGAAGAATATGAGGTGGAAAAGCGTGTGTGGGAAGGACGGACTGCTGACCAAGGCAATCAAGGTAACTGATTTGTATATCTGTAGATTTGCGTTTATATATTTGTGCTTATATATCTTAATTTACACAAAATGTAATTGCACAATTGCATCATGCTACATGTTCTGAGACACATATTATGTCAACATACACACTTGCACAGTTGCATGCACATAAACATAAATAACAAAGGATTTATGTAATTCAAATAAAGAACAAAAGACAGCTCAGCAAATAAATTAGCACACTCTGTGAAGGTGGACCAGATAAGGCATCCATGTGCACTTTAACCTTATTTCTCACGAAGAGAATGCTTCCTGTGTTTAAAACTGTGACCTAGTTTATAAGTAGACACTTGACCACTGTGGAAATCACAACCTCATATATAACTCTATATAAGATTATATTCTATAGCCTATATGCAAGTTTTCTCCAAATAAATTATAAGATCTCTCCCCCCCAGCATAACAATCTTCACTTTTCAGAGTATAGTCAAGATCATTTCACTGAATTTCATTTTCATTCAGGCAAGGGTTGAGGCAGAAAAGAAAAGGATTGAGCATCTTCCGCTCCATTTAAAGCCTCAAAAGATGGAAAAAGACTTTGATTTAACATGTGAGAGAGAATGCTTTTCATGTTTCTATGACTTACACATGTCTGTTGCTTGCTGCAAATGCTCACCGGATCAGTTTGCCTGTCTTAGACATGCAACCATTTTATGCTCTTGTGAAAAGAATGATGTATTTGTCGTTGTCCGATATACAATGGATGAATTGAGCACATTAATCAAAGCGTTGGAAGATGAAGCGGGTGCCTTAAAAGCATGGCCATCAGTAGATGAAGGATTGGTTTGCATAAATTGTGAAGACAGTATTTCTGGCATTAGCTCTGCCAAGCAAAATGATGATCCAGCAAAATTTCCTAAAAGAGACGAAACTTTGCAGGAAGACACTGCTGATGGATGTATGTCTCAAGTAGTGACTAATAAGCTAAAAGAGGATGTTGTTGGCAAGAGCAATGATACTATGACAATCAATCAAAGTTACACTGTTATATCTGCTGTAGTAGAAAGGATGCTGAATCACAAATCGGATGTCTGTTATGATAATATGATGGCAAATGAAGGCGATGCTTGTAACAACGTTATACGAGAAGCTTTTCACAAGGCAGATTCAAGGCAAAAGCTAGATTCCCTGCAGCTTGGTGGTTGTCCTGGTTCTTCTGTTTCATATGTTCTCCCGAAAAATGTGTGTCCTTCCCCTTCAATGGATGTTGCAGATCGTGGTGCTTCTAATAATGATTTGACTTTTGGGTGCATGTCAAGCAATGAGGTTGTTGACCAATTGGGTATAAAGGACACTCACTCAGTCAGAAATGGTTCATTACAGAAGTTTAGTTTTGATGTTCATCCTATAAATATTGGAAATGCAGTTTCTGGAAGGCTTTGGTGCAATAAGCAGGTGATATATCCAAAAGGTATGTATCTACATCTGTATAACTGTATTCAAATTTATCATGATATTTCCTTCCTACTGTATTTTTCGTGCATTTCTCTGGTATTAACATTAGCTCACCTTTGCAGGATTTAAAAGTTATGTGAAGTTCTTTAATGTGCTGAATCCAACACAAATAAGTGGGTACATATCAGAAGTCGTAGATGGTGGCCTTATTGGTCCTTTATTTAAGGTATGTTCATACTCTTAGATAAAAGTAAGCAGTATCAAGTTGCCTTTATAAAATCTGTAAGGGCTAATATACGTGACAATTTCTCAGAAGTTATCTTATTACCATAATACCATACCTTTTACCAATTTTGCAGGCATGTCTACACTTTATATTGCGTTGTGCAGTACAATGATATCTGTTTTAGTGGGTTATGATCTCTGTGCTTTTAGTATGTTATGATGTCTGTGCGTTTATTATTTTCCCCATCGAAAAAACATGGCAACCTTAATTGTATTACCTGTTATTTGAATACTCTAGTAGTTTTTCTAATGGAGTTCCCATTTTGTACTCTAGTTCCATCTTTGATAATAATAAGTAGCTTTGTACTCTTTTTTTTTTGTTAAAATGCTTGTCTAATTTTAGCACTGAATCCAGTTTACAAAAAAAACAATGACGATTTTACTTTCATATATACTTTTATGCTCACAAAATTTGTTTTCATAATTATTTTAAATTTTACCATCTTAGAACTTGTTTTATAACTTGGACTTTCTGGATATTACATTTCTTGAAAGCAGTAAGTTTAAGAATGGTTATATCCGTTTATTTATTTTAGTCTTGGCCTGACATATCTTCTGGAATGATGTATGACATTCAGGTTACATTAGAAGAGTCTCCAAGTAAGAGCTTCGTAGATACTTCGGCACAAAAGTGCTGGGAAATGGTGATAGACGAACTTAACCAAGAACTTTCAAGGTGCCAAAGCATAGGGAAAGCAGTATTTCCCTCTCTTGATCCCCAAAGCATCAATGGACTTGCAATGTTTGGGTTTCTCTCTCCGCACATCATTAAGGTAATTACATTACTTTACTATGTGTATTGCTGTAAACCTTAATTGTAGACCCAGTTCTTCATGATTATTATGATGCTGGTGTTATGTGTGATTATCGGAAAGCAGTACAGTGTGTTGGTTGGAATTAGGGCTATGCAGACCTCTGGCAAAATCCGTTATAGAGCAACAAGAAAAAATAGAGATTCTCGATCTATTACATTTCTGTCGCTTTTTCACTGCTTATGGTAACGAGTGCAAGGCAGAGTCCACTTTCTATTATCAGTGTGCAACTTAGGTATCATAGAATACTTTGCATTTTATAATAAGAGCATCCCGGTCGCTTTGTAGGGCGAACTGAAAGTTTGATGCTCATTATTTGTCTCGGCTAATTTCAAACTTTATGTCTACATAAGCTACTCGTATTTTGTTTAATACAATGCACATGAATAATATAAACAAACCTGCTTGAGTATATGTCAGAGGCTGTAACTTTAACTCTTTAAGTGATCAAATGGTTTAAATCAACCTCTACCAAAAGGAAATACACTTTAATGTGCTGTCACTGCCTATGCTACTAGTGAAAAGGACAGTATTCTAGCGTTCTAATGTTTGTCAGAAACCTTTTCAGGTCGATAGTCCTAAAATCAAATAAAAAGCACCCTTCAAAAGACGAAACAGTGTCAAACATGATAGTAAAAAATTAAAAGATGTATAGAATAGATGAAGATATCTCAGACATGTCTTGGAAAATATCCTAAATCCTATTGCATATTTCTTTTGGTTCTGCATATTTAAGGTTTCATTCAGTTGATGGTTTGTATCATTGTTTTTTTTTTTTTTTGTTTTGTTTGTGCATGCCATTTGTAAAAGAACTGCGTTCCTATGAAGAATTTCTTAGATATAAAGTTTGTGCCTTCAGTACTCACTACTAACTATAATATTTTCAGGAAATTGAGGCTCTTGATCCAAACCATCACTGCTCGGAGTACTGGAACTACAAGCTTCCGATGAAAGAGAAACTTACCGATAACACTTATGAACTGCCAGATGCTAAGAAATTCAATTACCATACTGGATCAAATTTATCTGGAGGAAATACAACACCACTAACAAATACAGAAATCAGCATAGGAGGGCAGGCTCATTCGATAAATAAGGAGTGTATGCCTGTGTTAGAACGTTTGATGCAGAACGCCAATCCTGAAGAACTGAATATAGTGCAGAGAGTATTTTGCGTGGATTCGCAGACCGCTGAATGGAAAGCAGCACTTGCCAAATTGAACGAGGAGGTCTAAAGAAATTATAGTTAAAATATAGTCGGGTCTTATTATACCAAAAAGTTATAGCATCTTTTTTCTCTCATAGGCTTCATTCTTTCATATTGTTCATGAAGGAGATCTGAGCTTGAGCTGCACAGATGCTGCTCATGATGTAGACTTAGATTCAGATTTAGAATCAATTTTGTTTTGTATTGTTGTTCATGGATCACAGATTAGACTTTCTGAATTTCAGATTTCTTAGATTTTATAAAATACATGGATTTTTGGTAATACGTTTTTGGTCTGAGAACTTTTGTTACAATCGGCCCAAACATTATTACATGTTCTAGCCTCTTACAGCTTCCTCGCTAGAAGTTTGATTCTTTTCCCGGGCTTTATGACTTAACTCAAAGATGGTACATCCGTACATGAACATATCGCTCCATTTTTGCAAGTTTTTTGGTTAAATTTGTAAGACTGTTCTCCCCAGTTTTGAGGATCAGTGTGCAGTGATGTTACCACCGTCAGACATTTACACCCTTGGGAACATGAATGTGTCTTAATTTGATGTCTCTCAAGGATTCTCTTGACATTACAACATAATGTATAGGTGCCAGAACAGTCCTAACACCCCGACAACAACCAGTGACATGAAATTTTTTGATGCATCAACTCCAAATTCCATGATTGAACGTAGAGCAAAAAACACCTACGACACACACAATGAACCTTTTGTTTACCGCTCTGATGTGATAGTAAGCAGTCATTCACATACTTTATAATACAAGAAATATATGCAAGTAGCACAGGAGACTGATAGAACTTTTTTTTTATAGCCAACGAAAAATTAGTTACACATAGATAACAACATTGAACAGAACTTCACTATGTTCAATCCAAAGTAGAAGAAAGAAGGTATATCTGCATGGTATAAAATATTCTCTAATGAGCTTAGTACGATAATACAAGAAATGACATATATAACCCACTGAGCTCTAACTTCACTATTGGAAATTAAGAAATTTCTGCAAGCGATCATAGGAAAAACTTGTTGATAGATGCAGCTTGTCAACTCTTGATGCAATCCATCATCAAATGCATGTGTTTATCTTTTCTCAGTTTTAGCATCTGCCCGGGCCTTTCTCTTTGGGTTTTCCCTGGTTGGAGCTCTAGCCCGAGAAGCACCTCTCTTCTTTAGCAACTTTCTTTTGTCTGGTGAATTAAGCTTCTGCCTGCTGCAAATTCGTGCAAGATCCAGTTGGGCCTTTTCCAAGTCCCCAGGACTCATGTTCTTGAAGAATTTGTCAATATTCATCCGCACACCACGAATAATGTCAATGTGAAACGGACTTGCTGAGCAAGCAATTTTGGCATCCATGACTAGTTTATCCTCCATAAGTGGGTTAAAAAGTGCAAGTGAATAACAATGTTCATCGCCCTCCATTGGTGGTGGAAGATGTTGCACCCGGAAGTCCATCAATTTCTCAGGCAGTGTGTCGTTGTAGTCAGCAGTGAGGTACATGAGAGCGTCATCACTAGACTCAAAAGTATGACTCGCAACAAATTCATAAGATTTATCAAAACTTCTGATATACTCCTCAGTGGCTACATAATTTCTCTCAAACTTTATACACGTCATGAGCTCGGAAGAGAACATATCCAAATGACGATTCAAACAACATAAACACGGGCAGGTTCTTCTGCTTTTCATAAAGACTAAGACGCCTCCCAGCACCGCTATTTGAATCTTGTGATGTCCAAAACTTGCTGCTTACTAGACAACTTTCATCAATATCAGCAATCTCCATTGTGCGATAAACACCAATAACATAAACATGCTCTCTATCAAATGGTTCCAGGGTGACTCGCTCCATTCGCTGGTACTGAACCTGTTCATTTTTGCTCTCGGAACCAAACAAACCATCACCACGGTTCGTTGATACCATAGAATCATGAGCCTGGACATAAAGCATATAGTGTCCGCCGGTTTTAAGAAAATATTGAGCGTTCAAATATGCCATGTGGACCTCTCGTGGACGATCAGGAGCACCGAACATTACATCCACCATATTAATAAGCATTCTCCGTCTCTACTACATACACCCTGCCTTGAGGGCCAACAATATCAGAGATGTGTGATATTGTGATTCCAAATTGTTGATCATCTCGTGACTCGTGAGTAAAGTACGAGGACACGTGAACCGGGTTTAATCCACCAGAAAGAATAGCAGAAGCCAATCTGGACTTAAATGGATCCCATTCTCTATACTCCGCTGTTCGCCCGTCCTCATTCTCAACAGATAAAACGACATCGTCTTGGTCTCGAGATTAAACATTGGGTACCAGATTTCTGGTGTAAAGGACCTTGTTACAAGACTCGTCATGATCATGATCCGCTGCAACGTAAACCCCGGGAAAGAGTGAATGTGGGTGTATGACACAAGGTTGAGGCCTAGAGGGTCTATTGGGGGGCACGATAAAAGAGGAATTCGAATGAGGAGGTGAAGGAGGAGGCCCAACAAAATCACGGTAAGGACGTCCCGGGGGAAAAACTGTGTAATAAACTTGCTCTCTAAACTCTTTTAACGATGACGATAATGATGACGAAGAAGGAGACGACGGGCGAGGGGGACGGCGACGTCGACGGCGAGAGGCATCGTAACGGTTCTGTTGGGGTTCTTTCAATTTTTCGCCCAGAGACTGATAGAGTTGATATATTTATTTCATTTGAAATTATGAAATGACAAAGATACAGAGGAAAGTTATACGTATTATCAAACATAATTTTTCTCCTTTTTGACAGGAGTAAATTTATTTATTTAGAAACTCGAAAGAACCCATGCTAAATGTAATTATAAATTCTAATATATTAGTCATTATACAATAAAATTATATAAAATTTTTGTGGTAATCAAGTGCTTACCACTGTACCAAACCGGGGCATGGTCGATTGAGGGAGATGCTAGATATTTTCTTGTTTCAAAGTTGTCCATTTTAGGATAATAATTTGTTTCAAAATATGTATTTACTTATATTTTTAATATATTTTTTAAGACTAAATTTAAATCATTATTATTTAGTCTTCATTTATATTTCTAGAACTATATATGCACCATAAATTTTTTTTAAAATAAATATGAACTTGCATACAATTTTATGAATATCATATTTCTCAGATTCTATAAAATACATGGATTTTTTGGTAATACTTCCTCTGTTTTTTTTATATGTCACTTTTGACTTGTGCACGTACGTAGGTTGACCGGCCAGTAAAAATTATTATTTTTAATTGATTTTTTTTTATGAATTAAAGTTTTGATTATATATTTTTATTCTGAAAAAAAAAATTCAAAAATAATACATTTAACTACCCAGTTAAAACACTTAAAAGTGTGTGCCAAAAAATGAAACATCATGTATTAAAAAACAAAGTACGTTTTTGTCTGAGAACTTCTGTTACAATTGGCCCAAACATTGTTACATGGTCTGAAAATTCTTACAGCCTCTTACATCGCTCCATATTTGCAAGTTGTTTTGGTTGAATTTGTAAGACTGTTCTCCCAGTTTCGAGGATCAGTGTGCCGTGATGTTACCACCGTCAGACATTTACACCCTTGGGAACATGAATGTGTTTTAATTTGATGTCTTTCAAGGAACAATGCAATGATTCGAACAATGCAATGATTCGTCTATCCACCATTTTGAACTGCAAGTAACAAGAAAAAAACAGCACAACAGCGATTAAAAGGCAATTTTTGTGTGTGCTGTGGAAGGCGGAACAAACAGCACAATAACAACCCTTTCAAAAAATTAAAAGCTAAAATAGCACAATAACTCTCCGTTCTTTGAAAAAAATCGAAATCATATATATTTTTTATTGACATTCGTAGATGATGAATGATTATTAATTTATTAAAATTTATCAAAATCTGAATCAAATACACCTCTATTATTGTTCAAAGATGACAAAAAAAGGGAGTTTTAATATTATTTTTCGAGGATGGGAAAAAATAAACTATATAAGTTTTTATCACGGGGTTATTAGGTTGTTGAGTTTAGCTGGACGAAGAACAGGGACAAACTAAGTTCGGCAGTTTCAAGTTCCAAGAAGTACGCTACAAAGAATCATGCTATGATTTTCAGATAAATGGATTAAAAAATTGGTTTAATAAGTAAAGAAATCGATTTATTAATAGTGAAAAACAAAATAACTATAAATCATAGATCTAATTAACTACCCAAAATGAATGTAATAAGAAGAAAACAATAATGCATAATTTCTTAGTTCACTCCTTTTTTGCTCAGCAATGATCGACCCAAACGTTGTTGATGTTTTAGCCTCTTACAACTTCCTCACCAGAAGATTCATTCCTTTCCCGGGCTTTATGACCAAACTCAAAGATGGTGCATGAACATATTTGGGAGAAAGAGAAAGTGAATAGTTCGACAGAATCTGTGAAATCAAAATCTTGAGCTCAACCAACGCCAAGTTCTGTCCTAGACAAATCCGAGGTCCAACTCCAAACGGCATGTACAGATGTGGCAACTTGCATGCCCCTGTCACTCCATTCGCAAATCTGCTGGGATTAAATTTGTACGAATCTTCTCCCCAGTTTTCAGGATCAGTGTGCAGTGAGGTTACCACCGCCCAAACGTTTACGCCCTTGGGAACATCAATGTCTTTGAATTTCATGTCTTTCAAGGCTTCTCTTGACATTACAACCACCGGAGGATACAAACGCAATGATTCGTTTATCACCATCGTTAGCTGCAAGTTAACAAATATTTTAATTGCAGCTCTTTGAAAAAATCAAAACCAGAAGTCCTAAACTCTGTAAATAAAAGAAAGGCATACCACTTTCATTCTATTGACAGCAACAATATCTGGAGGCTGGCCCTGACAAACTTTAATAGCCTCAGCACGAACACGATCTTGCCATTCTTGATTTGTAGCTAGTAGCATAAGAGTCCATGTGGCTGAAACCGCAGTGGTTTCATAGCCAGCCAAATAGATGTTTTTGCAGTTAGTGACAATGAATTGCTCAATTTCATCTTTTGGCAGCTCACTATTTTGGCCTTCTTCAAGAAGCATCTGTAACAAATCTTTCGTGTATCCAACTTCAGCTTCAGCCCTCTGATTTACTACCCCTGATATTAATTCATAGATTCCTTTTTCTAGCGCCCAGAGTTTCCTATTGTTCTTAGTCGGAATATGCCTGTAATTCACATAAGCTTGTGATTATCGGACTCATATGTAAGAGTTATTGCAGCAAATTGTCAGGGGTTCAAATAATTTTCAGGCAGTGCCTGTACAAAGCTTCATTTGTTTCAGAAATACAAAAAGTATAATTTTACCTCATGCCAGGTATTCCAAAGGAAAAAGCTTTGTTGGAAGACAATTCTACAAGCTCTCTAAGCTTGGAAAATATTTCTTCCCCTTGCAGGAAGTTACTACCAAAACACGCTCTTGATATCACATCACCAGAGAAACTCCTCATGTGCGGATCAATTTCAATGTCACTGACAATCCCACCATTTGACATAATTATATCGTTCCACGACTCGAACAGAGTCTTCACACAATCATTGACTAAGCTACACATATCCTGCAAAAGGATATACAGTGTAATCATCAAATTTCATAAGCTAGGAAATCCACATTTCTTAAAACACAACAATTTAAGGTACGTGCCTTGACTTTATCCATGTAGAGTTGAGGAGCAATAATTTTGCGCTGGTGAGCCCAGTACTGACCATTGGAAGTTATAATACCATTGCCAAGTATAGCGCCTCGATCTTTAGCTAGGTAGGAGGGTTTTCCAAAGTCTAGTGATGTGCACGTAGTGATTTCTTTCAATACATCATACCGATTCACTAGTAAGATTTGGGTATTTCCAAGCGCAATCCTGAACATATCACCTGTAGACAGAGCACAGAGGAAGGCATTTGTGAAGGAATTATCGATGCACAAAATATTAAAGCAGGAAAAATTGAATATACAAGAACATTAAATAACTTAAACATACCATATTGTTGCTTCCATTTATCAAAGAAAGGAAGAAGCAGAGCTCCACAGTTGTGTGACACTGGTGGATCAGTACTGTCGGAGTGCTTAACAACTGCATCCTTCATTTTTTTCAATTCCAGTATATTTCCCAGAAGAAACATGGGCTTAGGTCCGTCAATTCCTTGTTTCTTGAGCATCCGGCGAATCATACTTGGCTTGGCAACCAATATAATATACAAGTGCCAGAACAGTCCTAACACCCCAACAACTAGTGACATGAAAATTTTTGATGCAGCAACTCCAAATTCCATGATAGAACGTAGAGCAGAAAACACATACGACACACACAATGTACTGTTTGTTTACCGCTCTGATGGGATAAGCTGATAGACTTATACCAGAGTACTCCATCCGTCTATTTTATTGGTCTTATAAATCACTCTTTTATTATTTTAAAAAATTGAAAATTATATTTTAAAATAGATTAAGAGTTATTTTCGGTGATAAGCTTTTGTCAATTTAACCGGCACAAAACCAAATGTGACAACTAAAAAGTAACAGAAAGAATATTATTTATCAACAAAAATTTCTTTATTTATTTAGAAACTCGAATGGACTCTTGCTCAATAATCACTATGCAATGTATTATATACACATGCTAACAATGTAATCTAAATATAAATTTTAATATATTACTCATTATAATAATAAAATTAAATAAAACTTACATTTAGGATAATAATTTTTTCAAAATATGTATTTAATTATATTTATAATATATTTTTTAATTTGTATTTCCAAGACTAAATTTAAATCTTATTATTTAGTCTTCGCTTATATTTCTAAAACTATATCTGCAGCAAAAATAATTTATAAATATATATGAACTTGCATACAGTTTTATGAAAATTAATACTTAAATTTCTCTATTTTTTTTAATGAATTTATTTTGAAGTACTCTAGCCCATCATGATTTCTAATTATAAAGTTCGCATCTAGATTAAATAATCTCAACCAGAATTTAATACTATGTTTATTGCTTGTGGTTGCACGTGCAGAACTAATTTAACACGTTATGCCAAAATCTTTATGGGGTCGTTTGGTTCGAAGAGTGGTATGAGGTTGGAATGAGGAATCGGGTTAAGTTGGTATGAGTTTGAGGTATCATATCTGATATCATGTGTTTGGTTGAGTGCTGGAATCAATATATACAATTTTTGTAAAAAATAAGTTATTAATTTATATTAATTAAAAATATTTATAAAATTATTATAGTTATATATTTTTGCATCATTGATTTAATTTTGTATCAAATATTAATATTTCATTACTAAAACAGAGACAAAAAAAATAAAAAATGAATGAATCTGATACCCCCATCTCATACCCACCTCCCCACTTGGGTATCAAAAACCCATACCTTGGGGGTTTAAGGTATGGGTTTCAGATTTTATTTTTTCCAACCAAACAGGTATGTGTTTGGAATGGACAAACCTCATACCTGATTCCTGGTACCCATGAACCAAACGACCCCTATATGTTACGTGAAGACCTAATGGATATCTTTTTCAAATTAGTGTCACATTTTTAAATTTTTCCATTTTCTCGCGACTCTCTGTCTAGTCTATTTTCGGTTTCATCCGCGAAATAAAAGTTCTGGGAGGAGCTATTTATAGAAAACTTATAAATAAATTTAATAGAATAAGCAAGCTTTATAAATATGTTGAATATTAAATAATCATATATGTAATTAAATAATTTTATCAAATTTCAAAATAAATTTATTTATGTATTATTATTTGGTGTATTTTATATCATATGATTTTAATTTAAAAGTGCACAAATTTTCTTCTCAATAGTCAACATATTTAAACAACAAAAATGCTTTACCAATAGCTAATTAAAAATAAATAAAAACCCATGAGTCAAAATTGTGGGTCAGCTATGCACGGAAAACTAGAAGCATTGGATACATTATTTAACTCCATTACAGGTAAGGGTTTAAACGACAATTTCCTACTAGTTGTCTAGTTGTGCATTTGGTATCACCTCAATTAATTTGCATGTGCCGGTGCCAGTGCCAGTGCCAGTGGGTGGACAGTATGTGTCTATGTGATTAGAGGACTGCAATGCTAATCTCAATGTAGACCTCGGTTCGAAAAGCAAATAATTAATGGTAATTGTGATTAATTATCGATTACAGTAATTATTAAATTTTCAAGAAGAGCAGCAACTTCGGTTAGACCGGAGGCAGCCCTACATGGCTGTATCAAGATACCCTTGAAACATATTGGTACTGACCCTGGATCAAAATTTCAATACTCGACTCAAAACACACGGAGCCGTTCCTGTTTTTATATATACTAGCCTATAACCCGTGCAAAGCACGGGTGACCATATAATTTTAATTTTATTAATTTTCAAGCTTAATATCATTTTATTATGTTTTTTTATTATTTTCTTTTTTGAAATATTAGTGTTTTATTTTATTAGTGTTTTATTATAATTAAATAAAATGATATTAAATTTTATTAATCGATTGGTTATATTCTCTTTTGAAAGTCTGTCTTGTACAATATTTTTATATATTATAAAATAATAGTATGTACATTTAATATTTTTATTTTTCAGCATGGGTTAAACTCTAAAGTGTGGTTGTGTCGAGAAATGAATAAGTGTAGTTGTGTTGAGAAATGAATTTTGCATTAGACAATAACTCTTAATGATTGATCACAATTAATCAAAGCCTGATATACTTACTTGTCCATAGCTACTAAATAAAGCACCAACCCGCTTCGGTCACCTGAAATTAAGAGTTTATTACTGCATTTTCTCAAGTTGAAATAACATTTACAAACCATTCAAATGTAAATATATTTACTAATTCGTACTCACATTATGGTCAATATCAGATACATAACGGTGCAACGAATATGTTGGTCTGTTTGAGCCTTAAAAGATTTTCAAACTTATCCGCTTCCTTTCCCGGTTCAAGTTAGTTCTTCTCTGTTAAAACAAAATTCCAAAATTAAGATATAAATCATATTGACATTGTAAGAATATACCTTATGAATGTATAATTTGTTATTCAATATATTTGTTTCGACATCAGAAACAGGAAACCGGGGGCATTGACCAAGAAGAGAAAGTACAAACTCACAAAATGACAGTCTCTACAAGAGGAACATTACAATTTTTTGCAGGAATGTGTTGAAAAAGAAAAAATTCAGTTGGTCAAAAGAAAAGAAAATAAAATGTGGTTTTCGATTTAAAATGAGAAAACTAAAAACTTAATTCAAAAAATAAAAAAAAAACATGAATTTCATTGATATTTTAAAGTTATAAATTGCTTGATTTGAAAATATATATTGAGATATATATTACTTTTGAGTTATATTATTTTATTTTATATTCAATTCTAATATACATTTTCATTGCACTATTTAATATAAAAATTCTAAAATTTAATTATGCTTGAACTTTTCTCTAATATAAAAATGAATATCAAGTTAATTTATCAATATTTCAAGTGATACAATTAAGAAGATTGAGAACTATCTAAAAAAATAAAGTACCGTAATTCCGTAAATCTCATATAATCTTGCAAAGGTCACAACGAAAAGAACCCCAACCAATTGGGAAGACCAAGCAAACAAAATACCATACAAACTACTGAGAAAGAGAAACTGAGACCTCAAATACTACCCCTTAACCATACATATATATAATAGCATGCAGGACTACCACTAAACATCAGCCTGAGCAATTTTTGAGATACCAGGCCCAACAAAAGCCATAAACTCGAGCACTTGATCAACTTTCATGAGTTCATTCACCTCCTCCAGAGGGCACTGCACCCTTGACTTAAAGACACCCAGCTTTGGAATGAACTTATCCACACAAATTGACTGCATATAGAAATTGGTTGGCCAATATGAATAGGCACATGTATTTGTGCTCGCTAATATTGCATCCCCGAAGTACATCAGGATGAGGTTGATCACACAGGATATTGCACAAACTCCTGCATATGCAAAGGTAACAGGGAAGGTCATGCATACTTAATGGTTCCTACATGTGTGAACTACAAAGGAATGAGATTGGTATGTCTTTGACTGCATAAAGCATAAGTAAAATAGAAGCATTTACAATTGAAACTCATTTTCAACTCAAGTAAACAATGTAGTGAAACACAATTATAGCAGTATGTTTACTTTAAAAGAGTTCTGTTGTCAAAATACAATTTCTTTTGTGTGTAAAATGTGTTTAGATTAAGTTCTATTAGGCATGATATTACCATCATGATGATAGAGAAACAATGCCACAAACATTATTATCTGTAACTTAGTCGATTGTCTCCCATCTCTCGGCTAGTGCTTCACTGCAATTAAACTGCATCAATATAGTCTTGACTGGGCAACCTATAGTGGAAATACAAAGAGTGTAGATATTTTGTCAGCATCAATTAATTTGTTACTGTTATGCCGGTAAATTTATGACTCTTGCTTTTTTGTATTAATCAATTATTTCCTTCATGATCACATGTAGGCCATTCCTGCAGAGAATAAAACAGACGGTAACAACACAACAGAGGTTCAAATGCACATGACCGGATTTGTTTGTTGGTAAAATTTGCAACCTTCTTTAAGATTGTTAAACCTATATAAAATGAGGTATGCTGATAGTATCAAACTCCATGACTAATTATCAAAATAATCTGACCTATGTTGAAAAATTTCTGCAACATGCAAAATAACTTTTGCAGTGACATACCTTTTGCAGTCCATGTTCTCAGCTTGCTCCACGATTAAATTTGCTCTTTCAGTAGGATCATCTGTCGCCAAGACAGTTTTACTTCCAAGTTCTGGAGCAAGAGCAGTTAGCAAGTGAGCATAGGCCGCTCCGTCCTGCAAATGATGAAACCTCCCATGTTAGAGCACAGGAAAAACTTTTAAAACACCGACAAAGCCATTCTAGCGATAACAAAGTTTACTTTAAGAAATTCATCTTGTCAGATAGATAGAAAATGTTATATCTTTACTACAATGAAAATATGAAAGTCGGAGTATGAGGTAGTCAGGATGAAGATAATCCATGTTTAAATTGAATAAGTTCCACACTTCCACTGTGACTGGATTTTGACAAATTTATCCCACACCTTTAAATCCGAAGAAAAATTGGTAACCTCCTTCTCATATCCGGCTTTCTTCAAATGAAAGTTCATCCATTTTAGGAGAACCTTAACATTAACATTAACATGTATGTATACTTTATCAAAAGGACCAGGACCTCGACGGCCTTTACCTAAATGCGAAGAACACAACTAAATGTTTAAATAAATAATGCTGAATAGAAATACACAGCACACACACGGGATACAAAACATGTTTTAAGGACAACACATACACAAATCGCATAGGAGTAACAGGTCTCATAACATGACGCAGATAGTCTAGAAAAAACGTAAAGAAGTGTATACATCTGGATACAACATTCGATGAATTTCACATTCCATGAATTTCGAGACCAAAGCAAGATGAATAAATAAAGTTAGCATGACATTAAAATACAAAACCTGAGAGGCTGAAATGCAGATGTTTTGTGAGAATCACGTACCTGTTGGATTTTCTTTCATTGTGAAATGATTTTGCTCCAGTGCTGTAATTGATGTTCTTAAGATTATCATTACTACATGAGTTAACCATGGAAACATACACACTTAACAATATCAAATACCTGGAAGGGAAAACCAAAACAACCACCACACCATAGATGATCCAGTGAAGCCATTCCTGCGCGGTTATTGATCTGTGATCTGCTGGAGAAATTTACTGAATTTGAAAATAAGAAAGAGGGAATATAGGTAGCAGATATGTAGCAAGAGAGTAATGCAGAGAATTCAAAAAATAGGGCAAATGACATCTCCAGCACATTTTAGGTCTAACAAAATCCTACTGCAATGTGAATATGATTTAGGTAGTTAAGCTTACCTCTTTCAGTTTTTTATTCGCCTCTTTGTTTGTATTTTGCGTTCAGCTACTAAGCTCTCGGCGATCTGCAACATCTCCAGCACATTTCTAACAACATCTGCAGTAGTTTTGTAGTTCACTATTTCTTGCCTATTGGAATACTGTAGGTAGAAAGTTTTCCCTCGGACCTGAGCCGCTTCAGCCTATTAAACCAAAACAAAAAGAAACATGTACACAGATTAGTTAACAACAAATATTATCAAGCATTAATACAATTAAAATGGGATAGGTGACTAAGCCAAACGGAAGAGAATGAGAAAACTGATGCACGCTTACAAATTCAATAAAAGCTTGGTTTCGGTTGGCTCCAATATTACACTTGGTGTTGACAACTTTACCAAATGGTTTACCAAGTTCAATCAGTTCCTCCTCAGTGCACTCTCATGGAAAATTCCTCAGATGCAGGACCTTGGACGGAGGTTGTGTGTTTGAGCAGTTTTAAGGCCTATAAGAATTAAACAAAAAACATATAGAGGTTGCCAGTGTGATGTAGTTTAATTGCTAAAAAACACAGGAGTGGTAAATAACAGCACTGAGAGCATCACAATCGTCAGTGAAACAAGGATAAGCAACAACTCTAGACTGATATCTATCACCGTATTTTAAAAGAAGGCGATTTCAAGATACCATGCATTCAGTGAATAATAAAATGGTATTAGAGTTACCTTCATTGGTTTAACGCAGACACGAATTTAAACTACTCGAAACAGATGACATAACACTGCAACAAAAAACAAATTAGTTAATACACTTTGTCCCCTTTATCAAAAACTATTATAAATATAACATCCTCTTCTACTCTATAAAACCAAACTATCATATTAAAACGTATAAAAAAGAAAAAAGACAAATCCGCTTATCAATATACTGTAAAATTATGTACCGAAATTATCGATAAACAAACCTGTCTTACAGCCAAATAAATTGTAATCGTCCGCCGTCCAAGTAAAGTGACTAGAATTTGTGAATTAGAAGCATCAAATAGTGATAAGATACCTAATAATAAGATCTCTAACAACGCGCAAGCATATACATATAAGATCTGTATGAATTTCAATTTCACAAATACGTGGATAGATACAATAAGAGATACAAAGAATCGGGGAAACAGAAGGAGCAATAAGCACTATTACCTTTGTAGACTGACGATGAAGCTAATTTTGCCCCTATATTCGAATATCTAGGGTTTGGATACCTCAATTTAGTGGATGCACATTTCGTGTTCATGGTCAAGGCTGATTTTCGTTAACAGAAAATAAAAGGAAAAAATGTGATATTAAAATACTTCACAGTTTGGTTCGACTTCAGTGATCGCGCCTACCGGCTTTGGTTCAAGTTGCACAACAACCGCGTTTGATTCGAATACAACTCCCAGCTTTGGTGCCACTGCTTTACCCCTAAGATTACATAGAACACATACAAATAGTACACTACTAAACTCCAACCGAATTGACAAAAAAGTAAGCCCGTGAGGATTTTAAAAACCTCATCAACATATCAATATCAGAACACAGATCTCTACTTCAGGTTAGAAACACTTTCACATGTTTCAATGACTATTTAAACACTTATAGTTCCAAAAGTGATATACCTAAATTGGACACAACACTATTAATGATTCTTCAGAAACCCGACAAACCATTTATTTTGTCATGTAAACAATACAAAGACACGAGATGCTTTAATCACGAAAAAGAAACAAAGGGTAGAAAACCTAATATGAAGCTCTTACCTTACAACCAAATGGCAATACGCGTTTCTTTGGAAGATATTTGAGCCACAAAGCCTTAGCTTCAGTATCAGGGTCAAGGCCAGACTTTTCATCACCACCAAAATAGGTAGCATAAATTCGATCTTCAGGTAATTTGTACACCTGATATCAGTAACCGTTAAGAAACTAATGTCTCGATTTTTGCTCATATATTATATATTGTAGCTCAATTTGTTAACCAAAAAACATTAGAACATGCCTTGGTGAGAAGCTTCCATGCCCACGAGATCGCCTCGGCTTTAAAATAGTCCCCAAAAGAGCAATTACCAAGCATCTCAAAGAAAGTGTGGTGATAAGTATCTTTACGAACATCATCCAAATCATTATGTTTCCCACCCGCTCTTATACACTTCTGTGTATTGCAAGCACGTGTTAGCTTACTCAGCTGAGTGTTGGGATCAGCAGTTCCTAAAAAGATAGGCTTGTATTGATTCATCCCTGCAACAGAACACCCAATATAAACCATCAAATAACAATTCAACACTCTAATCACCTAAAAACCTGTCAAAATAATCCAAACACTTCACCGCATAATCTTCAAAATACTATAACAGAAAAATAGACATCAATAAAATACTAAACTATAGATTTAAAATATATAAATAAACTTCGAATATATATATAACTCTCACCATTCCTATATAGTAAAAATCCATCAATTCAACCTCAATTTAAACGGCGAATAACAATTCACAACTGTCGATAAAAACATCACTGAATACTTTTCAACATGCTGAAACAGTAAACAGCTGGCTATGAACCTTAAAACTTTACTACAAAGATCAGAAACAACACAAATTGCAACACTATCAAACAGTAAAAACCAATAAATTACCACAGTAAAACCAGAATCACTTGAAAAACATCACGCACGACAGACCTGCGTTAGCGAAGAGCAGAGTAGGATCATTGTGAGGAACAACAGGGCTGGATTTCCAATTAACATGCTGCTTATCTTCGAAAAACTTGATAAAAGTGTCGCGAACTCGATTCGCGGGCCACTCGATTTCTTCGGAGCCCATGGAATCGGTGATTGGAGATTGCGAAGCGCGGCGGAGAAAAGCCCTAATCGGGAAGCAAAACTACGTCGGAGAGAGGGGAAGTGATATGAGAGAATGAGGTGGAGGCGCTGAAGTGAAACTACAGGGTCTGCTTAAAAGATGAGTGTATCTTATGAAATTTGTAGTATTTGTTTTTGTTTATAAAACTAATACTATTAAGAGATCGAAGTATTAGCTTCCGTACGATAAACAAAACGACCAAACCAAAAAATACAAACAAAAAAGGGACTACAAAATATACCTATGTTGGCTTATTATAGTATAGTATAGATATATATAGGGCATATAAAATAGGCGAACTGGCTGATATATCTATCGGCTAATACTGAAAGAGCCCACTGCACAAAAAAAATAAAAAAAATTCATGTTGGGTCTCTTTTTCATAATAAAAGGTTTGATCCGCTTTATCGGCTTCGAACCGGAGCAGTCTTCCTCCCCGCTTCAGAAATAGGACACTGACAGAATTAATTACTTTCCGAGCTCCTGTATAGTGCGAGTAAGTAGATTTTTCGTGAAAACTTCCCGTTCCGAATAAATTTAAATTAATTAAATATGAAATTTTAAGGGAATTTATCACCTGTACCTATTTTCAACAAACTAGTTTCATTACTACGGTTTTGTTATAATAATTGGAGATATACGTTTTCGTCATAAAAATATATCAAAAAGTTGTTATTTTACGGTTTCTCGCCGGCCTCTCTCTATCTCCTCTCGTGCTCCCTTCTTTCTCCCTTCCTCTCCTTTTCAAATTACAACATCTCCTTCTCATTTCGATCTACATCTTCTATCTTCTATACACATGTACCTACATAGTCGCAAGATATTTTGAGTGTGATTGGACTTGTGAATAAATTAGAAAATAGATCTGCGTAAGATGTTGGATCGACGCTTTGAGTGTGTTTGTTGGTTGGAGAAACAGGTTTGGGTGTTGAATCAGAGGTGTTGGTGATGTCTCGGTCGGAAGTGCGAGTCTGATGGCCTGGGTTGAAATAGGATGTGTGACGGAGCTTCGATGAAGATGAATTGTCGGAGTTTATGATGGTTGAAGTTAGGTGGATTGGATTTTGTAGTGATTTTTGATTTGCTTTTAGTTGATTTGATGGTTGCTTTCGTGATATTAGTTTTGGCCCCGCAGGGGCACTCATTTGTCTTCATTTGCAACTTGTTATGTAAATGAATATGATTTTTAAAAGATTTTTTCAAAATTGCATTTGTGGTTGCATATGTGGTTGTTAGCAGTTGCAGATATGATTGCATATGCAACCACCGTATTTTTGCAAATAATTTTTGAACTATAGTATTCTTGTAATTTATTTAAAAAAGTGATAGTATTTTTGTAAAAATTCTTTTAAACTTAGGTATTTATGAAAAAAGCCCAAATTTTAATATAATATATCTATATTTTAATTAATATTATTCATGAAAATTATAATTACAGTAGTAATTATATAAGATTTGTACGTTATATTACATGCAATAATAATTTCAATTCAATATATTAACAGCATAATTGAAATATATATTTTAAAATCAATAACATTTTTTACAAAAAATGGCATTAAATTTATATTTTATGTTTATCATATATATATATATATATATATATATATATATATATAAAGATAATTTATATATTAAACACTTTTTTTGTAAAGTTGTTTAATATATAATAGCTTGACGGGCTGGAATGGGGGCGGATAGGCAAAATATTCCGATAAGATGGAAATGGAACCAAAAATAATTACTCGGGGGATGGGACAAACACAATTTATACGCGACGGGAATTACAACCCCCGCTCTGAACTCGCCGCGCTCAAGCCTAATTAAATTATAATTAGCTAAGTTCTTCCGTGAAGATACGTAAAAGTTTGATTTTTTTTTTCTAGACTATTAATTCATAGATAATAGGATATCATATAATATATTAATTATCAAGATATATGTGAGTTAAGTTCTATGGAGTATATAAAAACATTGGAGTATTGGAGTACAAATCATAATTTTTAGTTTGATCCTATATAATATCTTTGATTATCCAAATTTTGATATAATCTATCATTTATAAGTTGTCTTGCACATAATTGTCAATTAATCATTAATATCTTTCAACTTTAACAAGTATTAAGATTATTGTTCTGCTTATTAGTTATATTGCAGAACATAGAATCCTATGATTTATAAAATTAATTATTCTACCATTTGATCACGATGTTTATGTTGCAGAACATAATGTGCAGGTTGTCAAATATTTACAAATATTATTGGACAAAAAAAATTGAAATTTAGATGACTAGATTACATTTTATCAAACTTTGTACTCCAATACTCCAATTTTTTTTGTACTCCATAGAAGTTAACTCTATGTGCATATATATATACATGCTCAAATGAGAACTACACACTCATGTGAGATATGAGATCTAATTTAGGCCATTAGATCAATCTAATCTGATGGCCCCCTAGAATTCACCACACACAATGAACCTGTACCCTCCCACACATGATCCACAGATTTCCCTCCGTTTTTAATTTGATTTTTCCCGTCAATTGGTAAACTTTTTTCAAAATCCGACTTCACTGAATTTTTATTCATCTCTGAACGATAAATTTCCATACCATATTTGCTATGTTTCGACATGGTTCTCATTTAGTTCTCATTTTAAGGGTTCTCACTAGAGTAACACTCTATATATATATATATATATATATATATATTATAATCTATTGGTCTAAACAAGAAAATACAATAAATGATATTAATTTGTGTCAAATTTATCTAAATCTAGAATGGTTGAATATCAAGTGACTAACTGCTTATTAGCTTAATTTAATCATTTCATTAAAGTCTTCAAATTGAAATTATCCAAAATTGAAAGATGATAAAGCTCGTTTTGGACTTCAATATGGTTATTAAAACTTGTTATTTGGTTCTCGAAATCATGAGAAAACCTTTGATTCTCTATATTTTTGAGTTTTCGAGTTTTCGAAGAATCAAAATTAGATTTTATCATGATTCTGTGAGGCAAATAGCAAGTTTTAGTAATCACACATAAACACAAAACGAGATCAACCTTCCTATGTATCATTTTTTAATTTCAGATAATTCTAACTTTTAATTATAACGGAATGATCAAATTAAGTTGATTGATGACCCGGAACTACGGCTGTAATTCGAGCCGAGCCAGGCGAGTTTCGAACCAAGTCTAATTCAAGCCAAGTTTAATCGAGCCGAGCCGAGCCGGCTCGGTTAACTAATCGAGCCTAAATCTTTACCCGAACTCGACTCGGTTAATTTCACGAGTCGAGTCGAGCCGGCTTGTTTAGCTAAACGAGCCGGTTTTAACGAGTCGAGCAAGCCAGCTCGTATAATTTTACACTTAATCGAGCCCAAACATCTACCCGAACTCGGCTCGTTTAATTTCACGAGTCGAGTCGAGCGGGCTCGTTTAACGAGTCGAGTCGAGCTTGCGAGCCGCCCGACTCGAATTACAACTCTACCCGGAACGCAAAACGATCCTTTTGAACATTGATGAAAATAACACGTATTTGGTAGGCTATGATCGAGAGTTTGGCATTATTTCTTTCATTAAATTTTTCAAAATTGCCGAGATTTTTAGAGTATACAGTCGAATGGACGGGCGTACGTGCCGGATGAGCCAATCTTGTGTTATAAACATCACACGCGATAAAATTATAATGGCCTGTATTCAGTTGTATATAATCAAAATCTAAATTTTCTCGATCTCTTTTTGTCGTTATTCTTATATAGTGATCTCTTCAAATGCATCATAAATTAACTATACTTAGTCTTCGAAATATGACCAAGAAAAAAGATGCAATAAACGTTTTTGCTGTGTTTTGGTGTTATTGTAGTGTTGAGGTTAGCTAAACGAAGAACACAGCTTTTTGCAAACTAAGTTTGTTCATTTGTAAAAGAGAATACAAAGAATCGTACCATGATTTTCAGAAGAAAGGATTCAAAATTTGGTTTAACATATAACCAAGTCGAAGATGTTGCATCATAATACTTTCAAAAAAAGTTGATGCGACAAGAAAAAGTACTGTATAAACTTCTTGCAAAACAAGAACAACTTGGATGTTCACTTTATTAATCACAACAAACACAAACACACTTCAAGGTAATACAAATATAAAGCTAGCAGCCAGCCACAATTTTCAATCAATCACTCAAATATTAATCAAAATAGTGAAAACCAAAAAAAACTATAAATCATGGATATAAATTAACGACCCAAAATTAATGTAATAAGAAAAATGATGCATCATTTCTTCCTTGACTCCTTTTCAATTTTGCTTGATCTTCTACTTGCCAGGAGGTGGGGTACCACCACTGGAGAATGGGAAAGGCAGGGTGGGAAGTGGACATGGAGGAAGTCCAGGAATCTGCGGGAACTTGGGAAGTGTTGGAAATGGTGGTAAGAAAGGTATATTTGGAAAAGATGGAGGACTATCAGAAGTCTGAGTTATGTGAGCTACATTTTCGTTGAGTTGTCGGGCCTCGCTCATGCCTATGAGAGCTGTGGCCACGAGGAAGCTCAACAAGAACAAGGCTTTCAGCAATGTAGATGAACAATGAGAAGCCATTTGTGTGTGTTTATGTGTGGGAAGAGAGAAAAGAGAGAGATATGTGCATACTATGTTTGCGATATGCATGAGGTTTATATAGAGTTTCTTCTACATCATGCCACCCTGTGGAAGAATAAAATATTGTAAAGTTTCTTCACTTTCTCATTTTTACAACTGGGTTGATTGAGGAGATATGCAGTTGAGATAAGTACAGTTGCATGCTGCATATGCAAAGTAACTAAGATTGCAGATGTAAATATTCTCACTCTATGACTATGTGTAAACCAAAAGGTAATATACTTTCTTACACCTTTTACAACTATAACTATAGTTTAATCGACAGACTAGAAAAGTGTTTATTGTTACCATCAAATCTTTGTTTCATGCATTAACATAGCATAATATTTAGGTTAATCCGGTTTTGAACTTTTGGGCATTATAAGGGCATATGCAAAGAAAATTAAGCAGCCTAGCTAGCACCTAGCTACTACCTATCCGTGGTCCAGAAAGAAAGTTCATAGTTTTTGCGAAATAAAATCCTGAAATTATTATATTTTTCTTGGATACGAGCACCAGAACATATATTGAATACTACTTGAGTACTTGTGAACTAGATTCAGGGGTCACCAATCACCATCCTGTCCTCATAATTCACATACCATAAGTGTAACGAGATTCTACACCCATCCAAAAAGTCTTTCTAGTATGAGCAATACTCCTATAATCAACTTACAACATTAGTTCTCTCAAAAAAAAAAAAAACTAACAATACATTAGTAAAATTAAAAACGTGCTGGAATTCACCGTATGATAAACTTTTTTCTTTTTTTTCAAAAGGCCGCCATATGATAAACTAGCTAGGCATTTCTCCTAGAGATACAGGTTTGTACTTTAATTAAAATCGTAAAACAAAAAACTAATATATTTATTTGCACGAATGAAAGTATTGTTATCGATGTATTGCTTATGTAAATATTCTCGTCTTATATATAGTCTTATACGATTAATTTAATTTTCTTACTTCAATAAAAACAAAAAAAATATTAATAATTTAAATTATTTTATTTTAAATAAAAAATAAGAAGTAGAAAAATTAATTACCAATAAAAACAAGACAAAAAGAGTGTTGTTACTCATCTAAGGGTAATTCCAAATTATGAAAGTAGACTTGACTGTGAATTTACCTGACTAGTCTCTTAGGTGCCCAAATCCGTAAGGGTCTACCCTCTGATATTTTATATAACCTCAAAAATAACTTTGTAGATATATGTATGTTAAATAAATATGTATTTTTAAGAAAAGTATTTAGAACATTTTTAAAGATTTTATTAATGGTAATGATAAATGATGTAAAATTTATCGAAGTGCTTCAAATATACTGAATATAATACTTTTTATTTTATAAAAATATATGTTGTTTTTATTATTATCACTTTAAATCATTATGAAAAAAATGTATTTATTTTTCAAATTTTAACCGTCAATAATATGATAAACTATTTATAATATTTTTAACTAGTTTTACCCAACTATTTAATAAGATTACGAATGTTTTACTCAGTTTTGGTGCCATTCACCTATACAAGTCTCGAACAAGAATATTTGATCAAATTCTTCATTAATTTCGATTATATCCCAAATTTTGATCGATGAAATTTACTATTTTACTCTTTGAAAATATGTACATGTAGGATCATATATGTCAAGACTAACATAAAAATATTACTTGACCCCACCTTACCTACTTCTGATTAGGAAACCGGTGAACAATACAAATTCAATAAGTCCACTAATTCGGAATATGTAAATGACCCACCTGAAAATAACTCCATAATTGTTAAAAGTAATGGATATCTTTGACCCGTATTATACAATGAATATAAGATTTACTTTGTAAATATATCTTATTTTTATATAATATTGTTTAATAGTAAATATTTAATAAATATTCAACAGTTCTTATTTATAAATTAAATTACTTAATTTCACAAGATAGTATATTCAAAATAAATAAATTTATCAAAAAATAATATACACTAAACGGTATATATATATCCATGTACCCTATTGGCTATTGTTTACCGTTTAAGCTATGCAACCTCATTTGTTGGGAGTAATTATATTCTCATATATAATTCTAATGTTATTTAAATTAGTTTTTAAGAAAACTCAAGAATTAAATACCCGACACTCATAATGTAGTCAGAGTTTTTTTAATTGAAATATTGAATTTTGATACATTCGAATTAATATATTAGAATGTGTACCGGAATGCTCACTCAGGGTCAAAATACTTGTAGTCATGCTCCAATTTCTTTTACGAACTTATATAAAATACGTTAGTAATTCATCCTTACATATAGATGTAAAAGTAATTTTATTCATTTAAATCATATCAGTCACAATTGTGTTATACCCATAGATACCTTGTCTTGTCTAACTGTCCGAACGGCAACCCTCATCCCTATCTGTTATAAACATATTCAACTGCGGTGTGCAGCCCACCGTTGCAACTCGCATATTTATCGGACGCAAATCAAGGAAAATGTAGCTTATTTTTGTCTGGAATTGCATCTTGCCAGGTATCCTTGGCATGTGGACGGTTAATTATCAATATTTTTTGGCCCAGGACCCATAATTTTTTGTTCTTCTGATTAACGAGCTTCATACTAATGTAAAATGCTTTACATATGCATGTGATAAATGTTATATATTGATTTTGCATGCTAGTATTGGTGACAACATGCTTAACACATAATTTGCATATTAGTGAACTTAATTGCTTAGCCGTCTTAAGAATGAATTTGGTCAAAATTAGATGAGGGAAGAACTTAAATATTTTAACCAACTAATACAACTCTGCATTCTATATTCACATTTATATTTCAAATCATATGTCATGTTTTAATTTTTCGATTAAATTGATTGAATTTTGATTAATACAATTTATATATATATATTATATAACTAAAATGAATTCATAAATTTATGATTAAAATATGTATAATTATTTATAATATGCTCTTGAGATTCATAAATTATACAAAGCAATTAATAATATTTCGTCAAATTAGGTCACTTCCTAAAAATTTGAAATTTGAGATTCATGAAGGAATTACTTAATATAGAAATTTTACAAATTTGTCCCTAGTTATTGGAACCGCTTTATATATTTTCTTTAAAACATTACAAAAAAAGATTGATCAAATTCAAAAACTAAACAATGTGAAGTAATTTGATCAAAAGTAATTCATGTAGAATTTGATAAATATGTCAGGCTTCAATTAAAAGAAGACATTATCGAATTTAAGGTCGTCAAATACCTGCATTTTGCAATAATTAAAGTTCAGATTGAAATTTTACATTAGAAAAATGTCATCTTTATTACATGTTATTCGTGTAGTGTTGAAGTTTATAAATGAAAGTATATTATTTTTACGATTATTTCATGTTATCTTTTAGGAACATAATATTCTTATTCGACCAAAATTATTTATTTAAGGGAAAAGAAGTTTCACCATTACATTACTGATTTTTGAAAGTTACAAGTATTCATAATACTTTAACATTTCTAATTAACAAAACTAAATATTATTCACAAAAAATGTTTATTTATATATTTTCTCTCTAAAAATAGATAAATATAAGATAAATCCAGCTTGGAGTTTGCTCCACAGCTGCGCATGCTGCTGATATAACGTGCTTTATAGTTTATATGCATGCTTGCTCCTCTGGGGAATGGGGATCTGTAGGGCTGAGCAAAAAACTGAAAAAGGACCGAAACCTAACCGAAACCGGTATAAACCGGTTAAAACCGAGCCGAAAAAAACCGAGCCGAAACCGAAACCGAAAATTAAAAAACCGAGCCGAGTTCATGGGTCCGGTTCCGGTTATTTGTTAAAACCGAACCGGAAAAAACCGAACCGAACCGATTATATAAATAATTATATATATATATATATATTATAAGAAATTTAAATAGTATGTCACATTCTGCTCTAAGAATTAGAGGTATACATGAAATAATTTGTTGAAAATTTCTGAATTTTACATGTGAATATCTCTATGTATAACTTGTCACTAGGCATGCATAGCTCACATAAACAAACCATTCTACTGAGTTGTGAATGCTATATAGGTCAATCCATATATCTGGTAATGTACTAAACAGTTTCTGCAGATCAGATGGTCACCATTTGTATGTTATTGTGCCATTCTCTCAATTGTTTTATAAGGTAAATGTTAATCATAAGAAAACCTATCACTTGTGGCATAATATGGGAGAATTGTTTTAGTATTCAAAGTCTTCCAGGTTTATAAGTTCTGATCTAGAAGTAAGTACAACCATCCTGATATCAAGAAAAAAAGAGTGACCATCTCCAATACCGGTAATAGAATCTGCAACATCAGAAGAATTTTCATGGCTTAGCAACTTCTTATATTTGGCGGTTTTGGAACCGAAACCGAGCCGATTATAACCGAACCGAGATTTTTTAACCGAAATCGAACCCGAAACCGAACCGGTGGTTGCGGTTTTCGATTTTAAAAGCCGAAGATATATGGTTGCGGTTCCGGTTTTGTCCAAAAACCGAGCCGAACCGGCCCATGCTCTCCCCTAGATCTGTGATCCAGATCCCAGTAACTGAATCAATACTTCCTCCGTCCCAAATTAGATAAACGATTTCGGACATTTATTTTAAGGCACATTTACATTATTTATTTTTAAAATTTTAAATTTACAAATAAAAATTTAGATCTGAAATTTTGGTTTACAAAAAAAATCATAAAAATAAATTTCAGAACTAGATGGTCAGTATACCTTAAATTACGTGCCCAAAATCAACTAACTCATCAAATTTGAGATGGTTATTTACTTGTTTTTCCTGCCAAAACAATAGTATCTTAAATGATTGTCCTTCTCTTTCATTTCTTTATTAATTTTTTGAAATTATTCCTAAATTCCTATTTTCTAATTTAACTTCATATTTCATCTGTCCCATTTTAACTACTTTTTTAAAGAGATGCACGCAAACCAATTTTTATATTTATTGAGGTGTTTATTTGAATACTTTTACATAGCTACCCTTCATAAGATCAAACTAAACTACTATTTGTATTGCATAGAAAATATAGGCTGCATTAATGAGGGGTAAAATTGAAATTCACCTACCAAATAGTATATGAAAACAAGAAAAAGTCACTTATTTTGGTACAACAACCAAATTCTGAAAAAGCTGTTAAGATGAGACGGAGGGAGTAATTAATTATGCATTCACAAAAATTAGGAGTGTCTATATAAATAAGATATTTAATTAAGTATCTTTAAAAAATATGTGATTTTAGGGAAGAAGGAAACACTAAATTAAACTTTGAACGGATAGAACGTATTATAGAAATTAACGTGAAATGTGACATTTTATGACTTAAAAACACTATAATGTATTAAAACAAATATATCTTTAATCATAAATAATTTCTCACAAAATCTTCATACAACAACCTATATACGTGTTTTCACAACGTGGACAGTTGTTTAACTTAAGATAAGTGACTTCTTATTTAAAGTAAAGAAGTGGAAAATAAATTGATAATTACAAATTATTAAAACGTTTGGAAAAGAAATAGGATTTGTGAAAAAAATCTAATATTTTCAAATTCCAACTTTTTTCTCACGGTTTTTCAAAAGTACTTCTTACTTTTTTACACACGAATCGAAAAAACCGAAATAAACAGGGGGTAAAGACTTATTTGATAACAAGTGAATGAGAGGATTTATGGGATGTTAAGACTTTCATCATGTTAAGGTCATTTGATTTATGGGCTCAAAAATATTTCGTTTGTTGATTTTAGACACAGTAATTTAAGATACATAGACCATCTAACTCCAAAATTTATTTTGAATTTCTTTCTGTTAACATAAGTTTTATTTTTAATTTTTTTTTTTGAAAAATTTAAAATAAGATAAATTATATAACTATGCGTTCAATGAATTTAAAATGCGCAAACGAGCTTAACTAATTTGGAGCAACTCATAAGATATGTTTGAGGAATTATAAGCAAGTCTGTCGTCAACTAAGAGTTGACTTGTCTATATGAGAACTTACAAATAAATAGGACAATCATGTAAGATAATCATATAAGATGTATTCTCTCCCTCTCTTTCTAATTGTCATATTTCTATTTTTGTTGGTCGAATTGATTAATTTTTTATCAAAAATTATAAATCATTTTTTCATTATTTTAAAAAACTGAAAATTACATTTTAAAGTAAATTAAAAGTTATTTCTAATGACATTTTTTTTATTTTTTTACTTGATAAAATATTAATAAATTTCAGTCGAATTTTGGCACCGGCGCAAACCCAAATGTTACAACTAAAATGGGACGGAGGAGTGCTAGTCAGTAAAAACTGAAGCAAATTGTTCTAAGAATTATGAACACAGTAGAATTCGCTTGTTTTATTTATCTTCACACAAGAGTTACAAGAAGCACATGCATGCAATAACACAGCGCTAAAGATGAATGCTCACTCGATAAAAAACTACACGCACACATACACACACAATAAAAACAAGAAAACATAGCAGTCTAGAGGTCTGCCAGCGTCACACAAACATGCATGATAGTGATTCGTTGTCCTTAGTTTTTATTAGGAGTGGGTGTTAAGAAAGGAATAGGAGGGAAAGGGAAGGGGGGCAAATTGGAAATATCAGGAAGTGGAGGCAATGGAATTTGGGGAATTGGAAACTGTGGGATTGGAATTGGAGGGGGGAGTGGAAGTTGTGGAATGTCTGGGAGAGGGGGCACAAATGGAATTTGAGGAAGTGGAGGGACTAACATTGGAATATTTGGAAAGGGGAACAAGTCCTTGGCTTCACCCAAATCCATCTTTTCTTTATTATCACTTACATCCCCAGACTTTTTGTTTTCTTCATTTCCTACCCCTAGCTTTTGTTTTTCAACAAGTTGACGACTCTTTCCAACCATCACCATGCTCAACAGCAGCATAACGTACATGATCATCTTTAGAGAACCCATTTTTCAGAGTGTTTGAGAGAGTAATATATGTTATACTACTAGATTACTAGTACTATCTACGGTTCTTTATCGAGAAAGCAGGAATATATAGAGATATTTGTAGTACATTAAAAGCATTTTATAGATCATATAGAACGGTGTGCCATCATATTTACTGCATAAACCTCATTAATTTTACGTCTAGGGAATCTGCGTGACAATGAATGAAACATTGATTATGCTATGACAGTATATTAACATGTCTGTTCCTGAAGAGGCTAGTTAAGTTCTACGTGCGTGGCTTCACCTTGTGATGACAGACTAGTAGTAGTATTCACTACTGTGATCATCCTTGTTCAACCGCACTTGTGCTCTGGTATACAAATATCGAGATCAACTTGACGGACACAAAATCAAACATGACAACTAAAAAAGAATGGAGAGAGAGTAACAGTAGTATACTGTAACTCACCCCAATAGCTCAACTCAGTTCTGCGCTCCCCACAATCTTCATATGTGTTATTTCCTCCATCTAGCTTTTCTGGAAAGAAATTATCTCAAATTAGTTGAATCTTTTATTATTTCGATATGATCCAACAATCTTCAAAATTACTTCTGAATTTAATCATTTTCAATACAGATGTGGGAAATTTTTCAAACATTAAAAGCTTCTTGTGAAATTTGCAACGTTTGATTTTCAACTTCATTCAAACATATTTAAAAACATGTATTCTAATATTTTAAAACAATTGCAAATAAATTAATTATTGCACAATCGTTGGTAGATTTCCTTGACTACTAAAAACCCGATCTGATACTCTGATCCCTGATGATGAGGAGCGACAATTCCATCTTCCACTACTGGTAAGGATCTCAAATAGTAGTTCTCCATATTTTCCATTTAAAATTGATAATCCATCACACAAAACTAGTAGTATACACGCACAACCCACACACCAAAGACTCAAAGACAGTATATGATAAATACACAAAATGTATATTAAGACACAAGAATCCAATAATTAAACTAGCTAGCCGTAGGCTATTTGAACACCAAGCACAAATCAAACCATGTCTGATTTGTCAAAAGTTTTGAGATGGGTGGGTGGTGGTGAAGGATAGGAAGGCAGAGCTGTGGCATCGCTGCCGGGCGGGGGTGTCGGGACTCCGAAAACTTGAGCATTGTTGCGAACATCTTGACGGCCTTTAGCTCTTCCAAGAAAGTAACAACCAAATCCAAGAAGCAGAGAGAACAGAATCAGTGGCAGAGAGATCACTATAACCATACCCATTTCTAATACAATTTTGAGAGATAATGAATATAAAGGGTTAAGTAAACTGGAGTTGTGTTGTGTAATATGGGATTGAACTGAGAAGTGATCATGCGAGGAATGTATTTAAAGTACTCCAGAAATTCTAACGGTCACCTTAGTCTAACGTTAACTTTGCTCTTCTGAGTTGTCAAGCCTACAAGCGTACAACTGGCTATTTTGGAACCTACATCTTTAAACGGCCACTTCTCAGCAGCAGTAATTATGACAGCTGTTCAATTGTATACAGTTGTTTTGCCAGTTGTCACAGAGGATATATGACTGGGCCAAAAACCTGAGAAACTCGTGATGCTGTGGTCAAAATTTTACGATATCTAAAATATAATAGAAACGTATAAAATTTAATTGCGAAGAAATTTAAAATCTCATTTTATTTAATATTAAAATATATATAACTGCAAAATCACGTCACTTAAATTTAATTTTCGTTGAAGTTTTATTTGTCAGTTTTTTTTGTTGGAAATAAATGAGCATTTGTGTTCGATTTTAGATATGTGGAATATTCTGACGAAGTCGAAAACATATCTAGAGAGAAATAGAGGAGCTTGAGATCTGAATCGATCAATGGCGGCACCAGATCTTTTGTTCTCGGTGAGAAACAACTTCTACCTCGGCGCATACCAGTCCGCAATCAACAGCAGCTCCAATCTCCCCAATCTCTCCCCCGAAGAAGCTGTCGAGCGAGATTCTCTTGTTTACAGATCTTACATTGCTCAATCCAGCTACCAAGTATCATCTCTCTCTCCCTCTCCCTCTCTCTCGCTCCCTCTCCCTCCCTCCCTCCCTCTCTAGCGATTAAATTTTATTACAACCCCCCTGCAATTCCCTAATTTTGATCATATGTGTGGTTGATTGAAATCTACAGCTTGTGATCAGCGAGATCGATTCGTCTGCTGCTACGCCACTCCAGGCCGTTAAATTGCTGGCATTGTATCTCTCTGATCCTGGAAACAAGGTTTGCTTCTTTTTCTCTGTTTGTTTAATTGCTTCCGAGATATATTGTCCAATAAGAATTATCAATTTTTAATTAGCTTTGGTATTAATATTAGTCGATATTTAGTTTACTACTTCTGCATATGATATATGATATGTGTTGCAATTGAAATTATTTTTGCTGTTTGTATTGATTGGCATTGTCGTTATCGACATTGTTAATAGTGTAAAGTAGCTTAATATGACATGCATTGTGACTTGTGATTGTCATTATGTTGCTCGTGTAAGGATTGGCAGCAGCAAATATCAGTCTGCTGTTCTGCAAATAATTAACTTGGTTTTAGATCCATTGGGAATGTGATTGTGTTGTTTTATTCAGGACAGGCTTTAATATATGCAGAAAATTTTCACTATTCGGAAACTATTATATGAATGGAATTAGTAGACTTAGGATCATGTAGTGTTTTCGATGAATAATATTACTGCATTTGCTTTTCATAGCTATCTGTGCTTAAAAACTTTATTGCAAGAATGATTGTCATGAATGATCATAGATGAATGTAGTGGAAGGAAGGATAAAATACAGATGCAGTTTGGTAAGACAACATATTTATCCTCTATGGTGCAACACATATGTTTGACTTTATCTGTAAGCATGCTTGCACATGTTTATATTTGAACTACAGTATAGTGTTTTTAACTTTATGAGTTTATAATTTTAAAGGAAAGTCCATTGATTAACATGCATTTTACAATGTGGAGCTTATCCAAATACCTGCTTGTGGTTAGTTTTATCAGTATGTATTCTACAGGAAACTACAATCTCAAGCCTACATGAGTGGCTGTCAGATCCAGCAATTGGAAATAACCCCATCCTTCGGACCATTGCTGGGATCATATATATGCATGAGCAGGATTATAATGAAGCTCTGAAACACACACATGCTGGTGGAACAATGGAGTTGTGAGTTTTTTGCTTCTTCCATTGAATTATATTTTTTCAATATGCTTCCTCAAATATAAGCAAAAAAATTTCAGGGTGTAAACTGGATTTGGCTTGTTTTAATACCCATAACTCATGTTGAGAAAGCTTACTCTGAATGATATTAGTTTGTGGTTGCAAATATTTATATTTAATGCAGATATATGATTCTTTTGCTATGTTTTTTTTAGCTTTCATGTTGCCTACATTACTTTCTACAGTTATACTGATATAGTATATATTTTTATAAATCATTATCTTAATTTGCTTAGTTATAAATACATGTTCAAGCAAATGTCAAAAACATTGAAACAACTATAATGCATAAAAATTATAGATACCATATTATAAAAATATGAAAATAATTTGTGTATCACACGGGTTTTAAGCTTGTGTCTATTATGAACTGTTGAAGTCATTAGTATTGAGTGGTGATATAGATGTATGTTTACATGTTTTGGTTAACTTATGATATGAAATCAGAATACAGTAAACTGTTGACTTTATTTGCTTAAGATTTCACGAAGTTGTTTTGCTTTTTGGATGTGAACTATTATTAATTTATGACGTGGAGAAGCTCTAGGTATGTGTCGGCCCATAAATTATTTTGCAAAGAAAATATCAAGCATGGGGCTTACTTTCTGAGTTACTGATGCTAACCTTTTTGGAAGGCAAATATATAAAAAAACTACATATTGTTACTCTATGATGATATAGTCCAAGCAAAAACCCTCAATTTTTACACTTGGGGAAATGATTGCTTTATCTATATTGTTCTTTGCTAATTGAATGATTGTATTTACTCTGTAATATGGTTATATATTTTGATATGTTTGACATCGCAGTATGCTTCTTTCATCTATGTTTGTGCTTATTTGGCAACTCTGTTCCACATATTTCAGGTGGCTAAATTTATTCAGGATTAGAAACTGATTTAAATATTTGGTTTTGTAGTTTCTTCAATTAATTTATAGTCCTTTACCGATTACATTTTGCAGGCATGCTTTAAATGTTCAGATATTTCTTAAGATGCACCGATCAGATTATGCAGAGAAGCAACTGAGGATTATGCAACAGATTGACGAGGACCATACATTAACCCAACTTGCAAATGCATGGATAAATCTGGCTGTGGTAAGTAATCATTTTGTATATTATATATGTAGGAGGTGGTCAGTATCTTTGATAAGTTGTTTCTTGCAAGTCAGGGTGGCTCAAAGATTCAAGAGGCATATCTCATATTTCAAGATTTCTCAGAGAAGTACCAGATGACTAGTTTGATTCTGAATGGGAAGGCTGTTTGCAGCATGCACATGGGAAATTTTGATGAAGCTGAATCATTATTGCTCGAAGCACTAAACAAGGCAAATGTTTTATTAATTTATTATTTTCTGAATTTTTCATGCCTTTCTTTTCGAGCTGCCATTCTCGATTCCTGAGGCGTATATTCTTCTTTGATAATTATTTCTAGATTACAACCCTACCAATCTCATTTTTGGCAGTTTTTCAGTTGATCTGTACTAGGTTTACTGTCCTTAATATTTCCCTCTGTATGTCCATGCTTTCTGTGGTTGGTGCAGGACACAAAGGATCCAGAAACACTGGCTAATATGGTTGTGTGTTGTCTTCATCTTGGGAAACCCTCTTCACGTTATCTAAGGTAATCAGAATTGCCGAAACCTTTTGTTTGTTTAGCATTGTGCACATACATTATAGCATGTGGTTCGATATTGGTAACATAAATGTAGACCATGGAAGTTCTATTTTTCTTATGTTTGAGCGGCTCAAAACTGCACTTGTCAAATGCAAGACTGTGTCTGAAGAAATAATTGCATAATCTGATTTTGCTCTTGCAGCCAATTGAAACTTTCACATGCAGACCATATGCTCATTAAACGTATATCTGCTGGTGAGGAAGCTTTTGATAGAGCAGTTCAGACGTTTGCTTAACGTTGGGTGAGAGATCTGACAAATCAACTGGAACAGTACATGATTAAGAAAAGAATAACAGAACCTTTTGCCTGCACCATTGACTACTCTAGTTTGTACTTGATGCTGAGTTATTTTCCCCAAATACTTGGAGGAAAATTGCTTTGAATTCAAGAACTTGTGTGGTATACTGGATTCACTGTCCTTGACCTACATAATGGCTCTTACATTTTCATTTGAACTAGTTTACTAGTTTGGCTCATCAAACATTCTCTGCTATCTTCTGTTTTATTTTAGAAAATGTGTCCACCTACTTATGATATGGAATGAAATAGGAATTAAAACAGATTCAAATTGTAGGAATTATGCGCGTCAATTTACTGGCTTAGGGAACAGTGAGCTGAAGTGTGCAAGCTAATTTCATTTTAAATGAATATTCAATAGAAGACGGAGTAGAGTTGCCAGCACAAATCGATTACGGTGGTCTGGTGTGGCTGGTCTTGTAAAAGTTTCGGGTCTGACTATGCTAGCCTCGTATGACTTTTTTTTTTCCCCCTTGGGCCTTGATAAGCCTAAGGATACTCATTAGTTATGACTTAAAAATAAGTTTTGGTCTGGTGCGGCTGGTCTTGTAAAAGCTTCGGGTCTGAGTCGTCTGACTATGCTAGCCTCGTATGACTTTTTTTAGAATCGAACCCAGACCTTGGGGACGACAAACGGATAGTTCTACTACTGAGTTACTCTCAACCCATTAGCCTCGTATGATTTAAAAATAAGTTTTGTGAAGCTGTCCCACCCACTAGTCGTATACGAAGGCAGACTAGATTTATTTAATTATAATTTGTTAAGCAACAAGAATTATAAATATCAAAAAATACACAACTAACCTACTACAAACAATTTTAAAATCTTCCTTGAAGAGTTGAAGTTATGAATAATAGATGAAAGCGTAATTATTTTTTTTCCAGAACTGAAAGCATACTTGATAGTGTTATTATCTAATGGCAAAAATACAAACTACACTACTGTTTCGAAAGCTGGCCCTCAAGCATCCCCTGCTCTCTCTAATTATTAATTTTCTACTTTTAGAAAAGAGTTAATTAATTGCACAGATTAAAATATCATCTCTTCCTCGGCCTTCATAGAATCTTAAATCCTCATCTTTAAACGAAAAGAATAGCTCAACTTCAAGACAGTATCAGTTGCCCTAACAAGGGATGCGAACTAAGGTCCAGTCCAAAGTTTATGGATCAACAAAAATTAGAAAGACCTAAGAATGAATCAAATACTGGCATTGAAGCTCCACCAGGATAAAGAAAAAACCGCCAACGTACTTGGCAAAAAAAAAAAAAAAACTATGTTAATTAAGGGAAAATGATGTAAATTAATCATACCAAACTGGCATTATTATTTAAATAGGGTGTTACATTATCATAATCGAAGGCTACTTCCTAAAACACTACCTGTATAACAACGTAACATACTTTAATAAATATGTGAGCATGTCAAAACCCCTCTACCATAAGTAATTTAGAACTGGGCAAAATCATACACTGGGTGGGTATCCAACTAATCTTCCACTATAACTGTACTGTGGGTTTATGAATTGTAACCATTAAGATGAGACTTTTGCCATCTCCAAGCCACCTGCAGACTTTCTTGGAGGTTAGTGTATTGAGCGGTCCAGTTAAGCTCACGCAAGATTTTTGTGGGGTCGGCTAACACTTCAGCATAGTCACCAGGCCGGCGATCAAGAAAGTCAACTTTGATAGTTACCCCAGTCGCCTTTTTACAAGCCTCAACAAACTCCTTTACAGATCTACCTGATTATAGGATGCCGGATAACAAGTTTCAAAATTTGTTTATTTATGTAATGTAATTCCAAATTTGTTGTTTGTTTGCTTTTGTGAATGACTGTACTTAAGAAACTTCAGATGCGGTGACTTGTTAGAGTGCAAAAACTATCTTTAAGCAATGTAAACTTACCTCTTCCAGTTCCAACATTGTAGATTCCAACTTTTCCAGGCATTGCTTTCTCAAGGGCTTTAACATGAGCATCAACAAGATCAGTAACATCAATGTAGTCACGTATGCAAGTTCCGTCTGCAGTTTTATAATCTGTTCCTCTAACCTGAGTGTCCACAGAAAACAAATTAGTTAATGCCAAGTACAAAGTAGTATATAGATATACTAGCCTATTAAACACACAAGCAAGGTCGACATATATCTCCTTCTCCATTCACAATCTATTTAAAGTACAGATTGCTTATCTTAGTCCTGCAGAATTGCATACAAGGAAACCAAGGGATTAAAAAATTGATGGTAGATACCTTAAGGCCGGGAATGATTCCTCGAGCTGCATCAAAGCAAGCACCTGATATTCGTCCGTGCTCACGTAGTTCTGGTCTTGGAGCTTCTCCAAGTCTTCCCTCTGGGTCTGAACCAATTACATTGAAGTATCTGAAATTCAAGAAAGAATGTAATGAGCATAATCTTTGACTCATATCTTTTTAGTAGCATTAATAGAATGGGCAAAACTCCAACACACTTAAAAACCACATACTGAAATACTGTATGGTGGATACATATCAAATAAACTTAGCAGCCCTCTGCAAACAGAATTTTTAGTCTATATAATTAATACCAGTAATGGTGGATTTTGGCCAATTTTTTTTAATCAAATAAAATGCTTGCAACCGCCATTTGCGATAAACGAAAGAGAGATTTTAAACATAACAAGCTATACACGAATTTACCTCAAAATCATAACAGCCATGTTCGAGTTTGTATGGAAATCCAGAATAATATCTTCAGCCATCTTCTTAGCTTTCCCATATGGATTAATAGGAACCTGCAGCATGCAAAAGAAAATTAGGATGTAGTATCTTACCAGTGCAATTGAATTAAGTTCCCTATATACACTTGCAATTGTAAAAGCATAATAGGAGTATTGTTGGTGAGGATAGATAACTGATAAGTGCAGCAACTCACCTGAGGGGTTTCTTCTGTAATAGGCATCTTTTCAGGCTCCCCGTATGTTGCACATGTACTTGAATATATTAGAGTGCCAACACCATGTGCTGCCATAGCCTCCAACACCACTAGGGTATTTGATGTGATATTGTGATAGTACCTTCATGTTTAAATAGATAAGTTAATAATAGAGTGTAAAACAACATGTATCAATATTACACCTTCATACACTGAAGAGAGCTAGTAGTTAGATTAAAGCACTATGATAAAAGAAGACATGAAAAAACTAATGAGAACGAAAGAATGCGAGTGAGTAAAGGCTGTAAAGATGGATTTATTTTTTAAGAGCAATTTTTTTGATAATGTGGTCAGATAAATTATATTGGAACTGGCTAGGTTGAAAATGCAATGATCCTGCTATAAATTTTGTAGACTTTGCATGGTTGGGAGTTTCCTTTCTTTTTTTTTTTCCCCAAAGGGGGAGTTGTTTATTGTAAATTTCTACTGTGAATCTAAGAACTCAATTGGGTTTTTTACTTTTTCTTAATCTAATTCTTGTGCTGCAGACAAATTTATATATAAATCTTATATTATGAATTACTGAAGTTGAGGTCATAGCACATATAAGCTGTGCAATATACAGAGCCTTTAAGCCTCTACATATTAAAGTAATTCTTTATCGAATTTAACTATTGTCAAATGTTTACAACAAATTTTAAACAATGCAGGGAGTCTGCCATACAAGTTTTCCCACAAAAAAAAGGGTTAAGATCAGAAGCAGAAAGTTGCATTAAAACTATGGGCAAGACTTGTTTTAAATTACATTTACTTACCTCAAAGGATCAAGGGTACTCTCTCCAACATATGCCACAGCTGCAAAATGCATCACAGCATCAAAAGCGTTTTCTGAAAATATTTTGTTCACCTAATATGTTGTTAAGGAAACAAGAGAGATACATGCATATATCAGGCTTATTCACGACAATTAGTAGTTCAGTAATTTATGCTAAGGAATAAGGATACAGCTTTCGCATCCCCCAGGTCAGCATATATAAATTGAAGTCTGTTAGGTTCAGGGAACAGTCCTTGTAGAACTTTGACAGCGCCAAGATTTCCACGAGAGAGATTGTCCTGTTGGAAAAGCAAATAAATTTCTCTAACAATCATTTTCACATATGTACACATGCAATGCAAAATTTTAGTATAGAGTTAGAAGACACAAACCACTATAGTCACGCGATAAGAATCTTTCAAAAGCCGCAGAACAGCATGAGAACCAATATAACCAGCTCCTCCTGTTACTAGAACGTGTGTAATCCCTGGTTCATGACGCGAGAACTTGGGAGGAAGAAGGAAAAAAGGAAAACAATTATCAGATGCGAAAAGCAGATGTAGACCAATTTATAGAAACCCCGACCGAGGTTTAACATATCAAACATAGAAAGTACTGCCTGCATAGAGAGATCAGGGAGTTACCGCGCTTGGAGTGTTAAAAGTTGGAGATTGTTTGAGCACGAGAATGCAAAATGCTGTTAAGGAGGCGGCCAAAAGAATTTTTCCTACATAACTGCTTTTCTTCTTCGGATCCACGAAATCCATGCCTACAAGCAATGAATGAGACTCAAATTCAATCTCCAATTAAACCACAACTTGCAGCTGTTTCTAAAGTGGACATACTACAATTAAAACAGATAAACATGACTAACTGAAAATTTCCTAAAATACAAGTCAAGTGCAAAGGGAAACCGAAGCATATGATTCAATCATTAATATAGAAGAAAGTAATAGACTAATTTTTCGTATGGGAAGAAGCTATTAAACAAAGACCTGATGTAAGAAACAAAATCGCAATTGTCAATTACCTCCTAAAGACATGGATCTGTTAGTTCTTGCCTGACTTCTAGACCTATTAAAATTTAGCATTTGCAGAATAAATGCTAATTTTAAGAGTAAAAAGGACAGTCTTTGAAATCAATGACAAAGACGCCTTCTTGACTGCAAAATTGATGTAACCTGATGCAGTAAACGAAGAACAAATAATTAGTAAAACTACGAACAAAAAGAAGAAAGTTAGTCAGGAAACACTGGAAATCTTACAAACAAGAAATGGAGCCTATAACAAGTGGAAGAGGTAAAACATTAGAATTTCAAAATTCCAAGTATTAGCAAAAACACAAACAGCCCACCAAAAATAATTCAACATAAAGCAAGCCCAGATAGACAAAATATCATAATTTGTTATACTAATTACAATGGCATGCAAATCAGAATTGCAAGAAAGAGTTTTAAGCAATCACCAGTACTATAAGGCCATCAAACATCAAATTATGTATGTTATATATCATAATAAAGAAATTCAGCAAAAGCCCATTCTGAACTTGAAGAACAAAAACAACAAAAAAAGCACTATTCGAGATCTAATAACAGTATCATACACATAAAAAGAAAAAAATCAAACTTTAAGAAGAAAGAGAAAAGGACCCAATTAGAGTATAAAAACCAAGAAAGCATAAAAAATTACAAACAACAATTCTTGATACAAATACACAAGAATTCAAGAAAAATTACATGCAAAGAAACATAAAATCAGCTCCTCAACATTGATCAACACAATGCAAATAATACGCTGGAGAGAAAAACAAGAAGAAGGACAGAAAGTACCTGTAAACACAGAGGCAAAGAAGGTGGAGGGGGCGTTTAAATCGGTTAAAAAGAGGGGCAGGTGCAAAAGGGTATGTATAGAACATGTATGTATAGGTGGGCATCAAGAAAGAAGACTTTGAATACAAAAAGATTGAATTTTTAGCACACCCCACCACGATTAATTGGTGATTTGAGAAAAAGAAAGAGGTTTTGGAGTGTTGTTTATACGTTTTAGAGTTCTACTGCTACTTTACCTCATAAATTCTATTTATTGTTTTTACTTCACTGTTTCTTTCTCAAAAAAGTTGAAAATATTTTAAACAATTTTATTTATAAATTTTGAGATATCTAATGTTTATTCATTAATACAGATAATACAGATACAGATACAGATACAGTTGGTATTTAAAAGATTTTATTATGCATGTCATCTTGATTATCACAGTTAACACAAACTTAAGTAATAAAATTATAAAATACATATTTACTTTATTCCTAACAATTTTTATAGGAGAAAGCCAGAAAGGGGTGCAATAAAATAAGATAAAGACTGCAAAGAAAGAGCAAAAATACGTGCGTAAATTCCTGGGTAATCATCAGAGGCGGATCTTAGAAGGGGCAAGAGGGGGCAACTGACCCCCTTAAATTTTAATTTTTTTAACATTATACATAATTTTGGGTCGTAAAATTGAAATTGACCCCCCTTAATTTTTTTGTGACCCTTTTTAATTTTTTTTTAAAAAAATTGACCTCCCTTAACTTCATAGTCAGATCTGACACTGGTAATCATATTGTAGAGCGTGAAAAGGCCACAGAGAGAGGAGACGATTCGGCAATAAATTAGTAAGAAATCGGTAGTTGCACTATTAAATATAATAGGAGTATAATATTAGATGGATCAAAGATTGCTACGTGATATAATTTCACGGGAAAATGAAAATTATTAAATTTAAAATTTTAATATAAATACCAGATACAGGTCTGCCGTAAAGAATTCTTCCAATAACCCCGAGCTCGATCTTTTCAAAAAAGCACGTACAGTACTGTAAAAAGCGGGAATCGGACTTGATCGGTAAAGTTGCGGAATAAGGATTAATCGGAGATTAATTGAATTGATCGGGGATTAATCGGATTGATTGGTGATTAATCGGAGATTTAATCAGTTCTGCGAGTTACGAAACAAGAATTAATCGTGATTAATCACCGATTTTTAGAACAGAAGATACAGGATAAGATAGCATCCCTTAAAATATTTTTAGTGATAGTTGGATTCGGAATAATTGCCATCTAATATAAAATATACGTGCGTGCATGTTTGTACCATTGTACATGACTGTACCTATGACTATAATTCTATACGGTGAGATGCTATTTTGTGCAACTTTGCTACCAATAATGAGCTACCTCTACTAAACTAGTCCGAAGAGGTTGAGAGCAGCAATATTTGTCAAAGAGAAATGCATTCACATGCGGCTCTACTGTATCATGGTTGGCCTGTTCCTCACTTTCCAATTTTATATAAATTATTATTAAAATTCTAAGAGAAGCGTTGGATTTCCAAATTTTTAACTCACATAATAGATAAGTGGCTTGTTTTAATTTGTGGACACGTTTTTATATATAGTTATATATACTATTTTTATATATATTGTTTTGAAAAGGAAACTAAAAAGTTTATATATAAATAGTTATATTTATAAATCAGTTGATCATTTTTATAAAAGAAAACAACTAAAATTGGGGGAAAAAAAAATATACGCGGTTCTACTGTATCAACTATTTCAACCTGCGGCTCTACTATATCATGAAATCAATTAATTTTCATATTGAAATAGTTACAATTAAGATTGCACGATGTTTTTGAAAAAAATATTATGTATCTCAAATATTTTTGGAAAAACCTTTTCAATGCGTTTAGTCTCATAAATTTCACTTTTTGGTGAAAATTTTGTTTACACCTTTTTGGGGTCGGTCGAAATTATATGGACTGCGAAGACTTGAACATGAAACGTGCACAGTTTGGCAGGAGCAGGAACAAGGGGTGTCGGCCGTCGGCTGCCGCGTAAGTAGCGAATAACAGTGAAAGAATCATTTCAAAATATATTTGGGACATTTTTAATTTAAATAGGATGGATTGGAACGGTGAAATAAATGAAAATTATGTATATATTTTTGTTCTTCTCAAATATAATTCAAATTTCCGATCATTTTAACTGAACGCAACCATGACATATACCGTCTCATACAATATAATATCACTTCTAAGTTTTGAAAGACAAAACAGTTTTCTTTTCATATAATTTTTTTAGCTTCCTTTTCAAAACGCAAGATATTATTTATTTCATCTTAAGTTATGTGTATAAATCAAAAGACGCTTGTATAAAATAGGAAGAATATTAAATTTTAGTTCAGAAACATAAAAATAGAGAAAATTTGTAGATATTATGAGAATTTTCTATATTAAAATAACGAGTACTCCTCTGAAATTTTAAAAATAAGATATTCGTTGATACTAATATTATTCAAACATTTTAAGGCATTCTCTCTATTCTTGAAAGTAGCCGTCTCTGTAATCTGAGGGGCTTCCATCGGCTTTTACCGGTGGAAAGCCCCAATCTTTTCTTCTTTTAGCGGTCTTTGTTCATCTTTTGCTTTTGTTCAATAAGTTCCCAATTTATTTGGGGTTTGATTGGTCTCTCCTTGTGTGAGAGTTTGATTTTGATTTTTTTTACTGTTCATCATGTCCGAGATTCTATATCTGGAGGATTTTGATGGTGTTGATTCGATGGTGAAGGTTATTATGATGATACATCTATGGTCGATTGCTCAAAACAACAGTTGGAGGATTACAATATGTATATATCTCTTCAAAAAATCGTTTGATTGCCTATCCAAGATGGAAGGATTCAACAACGATATTATTACGCGTTTGTTCAATTTCGATCATGTATGTAGATGCCGTATGACGTTTTATTATTGAATTTTATTATCCTTGTTCAAAAAAAGAAAAAAAATAATTAAGAATGGGATAATATATATAATTAATTATCAATCAATAGTTATACATAATTTGCAATTTTGATTAAATATAATTCAAGTTGTTAATAATCATCGTATTAGTTCTAGATTCGACTGTAGCTAATTTCGAATATTTCCTGCAACGTGTGAAGTCATATTAGTTATCACATATGTATGTTTCAAAAAAATCACAACGAGCTTCAAAAAAAAAAATCACAACGAATTCCCGATTAATTCTCCTTCCCTAATTTCACTTAAGCTCGATTCACGCATCTCACCCGGGCCCAACTTAATACAAAAATAAAGGGCAGGGTGAAAGTTAAAGGTGGCCATAGCGAAGCTCGCCACGTATGTACCCGACTGACAATATAAAATTGAAGTGGGGACATGGATTGGCTCGTGACAAGAAATTCGTCGCCTTTCTACTGTAGTTTTGCAGTTGTCACATGTTCCCCCGTATATGCTCGACATGTGTCTTTTTTTGGCACATCTATATTTATGACTACTCTTTTTTTATTTTTTTCTACTACGTCAGTCGTTTGTCATTTCTAGATTATAGCATTATGTTTTATGAATTTTGTTATTTTCTCTTTGTTTTTTGAATTAATTGTAGATCAATAAAAAATTTTATTAATTTTGGATGGTTCGAGTCATAATTTTATACAGTAAACTTTATTGACTGATATATTTTCTTATGTACAATAATAAATTGCTGAATTCTGAAGATTGTTATAAAAAGAAATTCAAACTCATCTTATTAAATTCTATGATCGATATAATTTTATATCGATCTGTTATGTATTTTATACTAAAGTCAATGGTTAACTTATGATATTAACATTCACCTTCTATTTTAAAACTGAAAATAATTAAGCTCTAGTCGAGCCATACAAGTCTCGTAGTCAAGTACAGTAATCTTGATTTTATTTATTGTCCATTGACCAACGGTGTTACAAAATATTCTATTTCAGTGCATTTTTATTTTTCTTAACTAAACTGAAAAGAAATAGCGTTGACATGTGTCCATATGGCATAGTCCTGTAATTCTGCTCTTAGATTTTTTTTCTTAGTTTTGTATAAGAAGTTATATATTGTTAATATAATCATTTTTCTTAATAAATACATGTTTAACATGTACATAAAAGCAAAGACATACGAGAAACATGGCGATGGCGGTAAAACTAAATTTAAAATTGAATTAAAATATAGAAAGAGGGTCCATTTAGAAAATTCAAATGATACGGGTGTCGCAATCTAAATTAAAATGAAGTTCATTTCCGCCAAACTTGTTCACGGTCTTCACCTAACATATGTCGACTTCCGAGTGTCTTGTCCCAATCTAATTTCGTAAATCACGGGTCCACATTTTCTCAAAACTCTTGGTTTGCGTTTTTGAGTAATTTGATTAAGAAATATTAACTAAGCGGTTTTTATTTTTCAATAAGTTGATAAGGAAACACTATCCAAAACAAAGAAACAAAAAGAGAAAGGACGAGGGCTATTATCTATAAAACTACTTTATAAATCACGCTTTGTAGCAATACTATTATATTTCTTATATATATATATATATATAAAATATTTTTTTATTTTAAAAAACTTAAAATTATATTTTAAAAAAGATTATATATACTTTACAATGATATAGTTTTAATAATTTTCAGTTATACTATATATAAGGGATAAATTTTATGGAGACCACGTTTTCATTGGAGACTTGAAGACTGCTTATGTACTTCAACTAAAATACTCTATAAAAACATTGCAAAACATATTATTTTTCGAATCATATTCTTCAAAGATCATTATTTTATTGACGATCTTGCAAATTTTATACATTTGGCAAATAAAACATTAAAAAACATATTATTTTACAAAACTATGTTTAGTGTGCAGAACATTTGTTAATCTTGCAGAACATACATGTCTGGCTTATTTAGCATAAATAATTTTCAACATTTTCAATGAAATAGTGATATTTATAGAATGTATTTCGCAAAACAATATATTTTGTAGTGTTTTAATTGCAGAATATAAGTGGTCTCTAGGGTCTCCGATGAAAACGTGATTTCCATAAAACTTTTTTCATATATATATGTGTGTGTATATATATATATTTTAATTAATTTAATTATTAAAAGTCAAAACATGATAATTTATTTATTTATTGTTCATTCTATATGGATTCGAAGGAAAACGAGCATGACACGACAACATGAGACCATACTCCATATTGTGATCAGAAATTAGCATTTTTGATTTAAAACACGAAATATTTCCTCATTTTTAACTTGTAACGATATGTATACATGTGAACATTTGTATAGAAGCTGTTTAGCTAGATTTATTTTTCGGAAATAAACGGCTTATTTCTAGAAAAAAGTATACCAAACATTACATTTTCTGAAATAAATTTTTATTTTTCTGTCAACGAATACGTAACATTCCTTTAATATTTATGTTCCAAAAAATTATAAAAAAAATTCTTTTTTAGAAGAAAATAAGTGCTTATTCTTTTAAGAAAGCTGTTAGCCAAACTAGCATAGTGCGGAAGAGTAATGTTATTTTCCCCAGGAGGCCTAGACCAATTGATGCCATATTGGGCCTGGGCCGAACAAGTGAGTAGAAACTAGGGGTCGTAAGAGCAAGTCCAACAGAACCTTGCTGAAACCCTAAATATAATATAAAAAATTATGTCTCAGTAGTTTAGGACATATTCAACTAACTTCAACTCCAACAATTTGTCTTATTTTCTCTATATGTTTCATATTTTATTATTAAAAGTTTATTTTCATCATTAAAATATAATATAAAGTAGAGAGAGAAAGAGAGTGTTGATTAGAATTTATTATAAAATATGGGATAGGGCTTGAAAGATTTGTCCTAGTGATATAAGGCATCACTAGGACATTGTTGGAGCAGTCTTTTTGAACAAATACCCTAAATTTTAACTTAGGACATCAATTTGAGGCACTCTTGGACTTGCTCTTATAAAAATAAATTTCCGGCTTATTATAACATGTAAATATGTAATCACGTAAAATAAACTCAAAAGTGACCATTTACACCAACTGTCTTTAGGACGTGACTCAACCATCATATCTTTCTAGCAGAAATTTAAAAATTGAAAATTCTATAACCATATATAGAATCAAGTTCTATGGAGTACAAAAAATATTGGAGTATTGGAGTACAAGATTGATACAATATAATCTAGTCATTTAAATCTTAATTTTTTTGTTCTACAATATTTGTAAACATCCGACAACTTGTAGATTATGTTCTACAACATAAACATTGTAATCAAAAGATAGAACAATTACTTTTATAAATCGTAGGACATTATGTTCTGCAATATAACTTTTAAGCAGAACAATAATCTTAATGCTTTTTAAAGTTGAAAGATATTAATGATTATTTGATTATTATGTTTAATACTACTTATAAATGATAAGTTATATATGAATTTGGATAATCAGAGATATTATTTATGATTAAACTAAAAAAATTATGATTTTGTACTCCAATACTCCAATGTTTTTATGTACTCCATAGAACTTAACTCACCATATATAATCTTAAGACAGAGGTATATTCAAAAAACTGCATCGCTGTAGATCCACGTCAAACAATCATGTATTAGCCAAAAAAAAAAAAAAAACCCTTCTTGCTTCCTAGGTGCTTATTTAAAAATGTCTTTCTAAATATTTATTCATTTATTATCGACTTAGGGTTGTAATACTACCTCCATCCCAAATTAGATGACCCCGTTGATTTTGGGCACGTAACTTTAGGTGCATTGACCGTTTACTTTCAAAATTTATTTTTTTATTTTTTCTTTTGTAAATGAAAATTTTACATTTTAATTTTTATTTACAAAAATAAAATTTTAAAAATAAGTCATGTAACTATACGGTCAATGAACCTTAAATTGTGTGCCCAAAGTCAACGGGGACATCTAATTTGGGATGGAGGGAGTACTATACTAAGTCATAACACATAACCATACCCAATTTTTGCATATTAACGTCCTTCTTAAGTTGGAATTTCAATATCTACCTAAACAAATTCCAACAAGAAGCCGCATATGCCTAAATGTGATCCCATGCATTAAAATGCCCAGCTGTTTGAATGTCCTGGAGAACTTTTTCCACAAAATGAAAATGCAGTAAAATGACCAACACCCCGAAAAGACGAAACCTTTTGAAGTAATTACAGATATATAATGCACTCAAAGGCAAACACATTAACTGAATCTCTGGCCATCACATAAACAAGTAAAATCCCACAACTGGAGTATACTCTGTATATACCAAACTTCGACCCCCTAAAACCAAAGTACATAAGCAAGAGCAACATCCAAGACCCTTTAAGCAGTACCATACTGCAGTAAACATCCTCTACCTATTCTGAAAAGAAAACACCGAAACTTCTCATATTTGAAACCTTTACCTGTATCATCAGCAATGAAACACCATAGCTGTAGAAATAAAACCAAACCCCACCCCCCCTAGTACTCGAACTCGGCACCTTAATCAGTCATTAGAATCTAGACTTTCACTGTGAGAGCTGCTGGCACTTCTACTATGTATCGACAGGCCTCGGACATGACCTGCAAGAGTAGAGCCATCAGACTTGTTCTCCTGGAAAAACTTCTCTCTCTCAACATGTTTTGCAGGTGGTGGTGGAATGCTAACAGCTGGCACAGCTGGTCGAAATGCGAGGGGTTCTTGCTTTGGCTCCACACTCAGTGGCCGTATAAGTGGACGGTGAAGCCTATCAGAAGCTCCAAGCATACCTATGGTTCGGTTTATTTGCGGGTTTTCATCTTCAGGCTGTACACAAGCTTTTCCTTTCCGTATCCTGTCATATGTATGTCAGTTATTTGTTAGGCCCCATACTTTAGAATATTTAACGAGCCAAGTCGCAAACTATTTCGATTTCAGAAACAAAATTTGGAAGCAGGTATCAATTTGAAGTTAGATTTCGACAAACTCCTTTTTGAAGTACTGAATTTGATCGTTAATAATTAGCTGGCATCAATTTAAAATTATCAGAACCAAATCAAATGTACAGACCTCCGGAAAAGCTGTTCGGCTTCCTCTTCTTCCTCCACCTCTTCTTGATTAAGTTGGTTTATAGTAGGGGTTGGCCTATCGGAGATAAGTGCATCATGTCTGGTAAGAAGTTTCTGTAGCTGGTCATTTAGCTCAACTGCTTCTGACACCACCTTCTCATCACTAGATACATAGACGGGATCAATTTTTCAGTTAAAGAACAAGCGGGATATGTTCTTGCAGGAATTAACAGCTCCAGTTTAAACAGATCTCACCAATAAAATAATAAAGGAGCAGCAAAATATTGCTGCAAAAACTCACATGATAGAATAAGCTAATTCCGATGGGAACTTGCCAATATTAACTAAAATACATCTCAAGCATCAGAAAATATACATAGGAAACAAAGAAATTGTATATAGGGAACGACCAGAATCCTGAACCCTGTACATTTAACATAGTTACAATGAAATCTGTTCTCTCTCTGTTTTTTTTTTCTAATGGTACTCTTATTGTAACTCTTTTCTATCAGTAATGGAAAGAAATAGATTGAAGTTCTTTTGAATTACAATTCTAAGTGGACCCTCACGGGTGCCTACATCCCAGTATCCCACTTCTGAGGTCTAAATCCACTTCTGCTGATTTTTCAAGCGGCATTAGCTTCCAGTGTAGGCTCTACGCCTCTACCTGTCAGCCATAACCTTTACACAAGACACTTGGGCCTTGTTGCTCTAATGCAAACCACTAAATAGCTAGACCAATATATCAGAATCCAAAGACTACCCCCTGAGGGGTGACAACTCCGCTGATAAAATAAATATATCACAATTTCTCAGGTTGAAATAATACAATATCTAATTGTTCCTTGGAAGCTCCATATATGCTAAGAATAAGCATTTCACTTCTAGCACTAGATTATAAATGTCGGCTTTTGCTGTCACTCCATTTACTTGATAAAAATAAAAAAGCATATTGCTGTCTTTGTTCAGATGTGCTGACTGATTTCACTACAGTCGAATAGATGCAGCAACAGATCCCGAGTACGTAGGTTCTTTCTCATTCCTCAACAAAAATATTTACATATGATTCAATTTTGAAGTACGTAACAATATGCGGCTTGAAAGAATACTAAAAAAAGTGATGCTTTTAACTTGGCATAAAAACAAAAAGAATCCTTTCAGCAAAATATATGATATTAACGTGCCTCCAGGAACAGATAATAAGAAGATAGTATCCTAAGATGTCTGCATTGGGTCAAATATGATTTTTGTGCTCAAAGTACATGCAATTTTTTTTAAAAAAAAGCTATTGCACATTATATGCTTTTTTGTAAATATAAAAGATAAGGCAACCTTACCGAGAAGTCATAGCAAGATGCATTACTCGCTGCTTCTGGAAGGAACACTGCTCTACAAGATCAAGAGTAAACTCATCTTTTGCTCCCTGCAAGAATATAATTTTAGATATTAAAATCATTCTTAGCTATGTTGATTGTTGAAACTATAAGAAGTTAGGTCTGCTAGGCTGATGCCTTATCAAGGATGCGGATGCAAATATGATGTTATCAACATTACATAATAAAAAAATGACCACGAGTATTTCCACTAGAAAATATATCAACACTACACATTCACAAACTCATCAATGAAATGACATACCTCAGGATTCTTTTTATCGACAGCATCAAGGACCTCCTTCAAAACCTCTAGTGCCGCACCTGCCTTCTTGATAATACTGATGGAAAAAGAAAAATGAAAGAGCTACATTACAAACGCATGTAGAGCAAGCTCTTCCCTCCATTAGATTTCCACATATGCTTTTACAAACAGTAACAATAGTATTAGGAATAAAATTTCAAAGAAAAATGGTTAAGCTTTGCCTTCCCGCAAAATTTTACGAATATGGATCGTACTTTAACACATCTATCACTTAAATTTGGTCATAATTCAAGTACATGGGTTACACAACAATTATGGAAGTATTCTAGCTCAAGTATATACATAGTCAAGTACATGGGTTACACACACATGCACAAGAAAAGACTATAGAGTTCTCGAAATTCACCACCCTACAGGAAGGCATGTTGAAAAGTGAAATACTTGGCTACAAACAAAAATCAATTGTCATTGTCAAGAAAAGCATATCTATAGATGCAACGTTTCCCTCTTCTTTGCAAAATTAGGTTAAGACACAAAATAGATCCATGAATTGTGAAGTATATCAAAAATTTACAAGTTTAACTTCAATTTTGTTTGGCAAATCAACTGGGTGTCTATCAAATAACTACATATTATTTTCACCTTTCTTCAAAAAATTTGTTGCTGAAGTGATAATTCTTAAAAAATTAGGTAGGAAAGAAAACTAATGGTCTGGAATAAGTATCGGGGTAGAGGTAAGAAATAACTACATCCCGGGATAATGATTTTAGCGAGCTGGAAACAATATGACATTGCAGAAGCAGAAGACCATGGCAACAAAACGCGATTGTGGTGGCATCAAACCATGGTAGGAAAATAAATGTCGCCTTATATTATATATAGGATTAAAATACAACATTAAATACCTTCTGCATGCATATATGTACATATCGATATCCAGATGTTTAGATTGACACCTAAGGGCATATTGTGAGACGTGTCATTATGTAAGACAGGTAATGCTTTCTTCAGCAGTGTTTACCATTTAGCTGCCACAAAAAATCTGACCTTGTTTATAAATGGGCCACTACCGTAATGAAAGTCGAAATATGTCCTTTTGTGACAAAGAAAGTGATTTTAATCACACAAAGTTAAGCGTAAGCACCACATCAGTTACCTGGATTCAGGGATGACAGGAGGCTCTGGCTGTGGCACATTTCTTTCTTGTCCTGACGACGCATGTTCAACATTAATCAGCTTATTTTGATTTGCATTAGAGGATGGAGGATTATTTGCTGCAGTAGACCTTTGAGGGAACTGTACTCCTGCACTCTGAAAAATCATAAGTCAGTGGTTGATGGCTTATATATCCTTCAAACTGGCCACAGTATTTTTAATGTTAATATATGTTGTCAAAAATGGAAAGAAAAAAAAAACATAAATGAGACAGTTGTAGTTACTTGAACCAACCAAAAAAATGAAATTCTAATTGTAGGCGCAAGTAATACATCATTTATTATCTTTTTGTTCAACCTGATTCTAATAACAAAAGCTTTTAAAGTGTGTACTTGAATTATTAAAGAATTGAGCAAGTAGAAAGAGTGTGAGTGTGTGTTTCTGTGTGTATCTCACACCAGAAAATTTATAAAGTGTAACAAGGAACTTATATTAATCGAGACGAGAAATAAGAAAGAGGCCAAGACTTGATGATGTCTTTTGCTTTTGGTTTACCACATTAACTAGACTTTAATGGTTTTTTATCTTGTAAAATTGTTTCCACACAGGATCTGTATATGATTAATTTGTAGTTACACATGCCCACATATTTAACACGTGTGGGAGGCTTGGAGTAGTATATTTATGAGGGGAAAGAAGGTAACGTAGTAGGTGGTAGTTCAGGGACTTTGTTGTGCATCTACTAGGCAAATATATAAGCAAATCTTGCTTATGTATGGGCAACATACAAGATTTGCAAAATGAAGAAAATTCATCCCTTTGCTGGGACTTCGTACTATACTCTATACAGTATGTAACCAAAAAGCTAAATATCGGCACCTACCACCAAATCATAATATGCTGAATAATATTGTGGGAACTTCCCAGCTGCTCCACCAAGAGACGTTTGTGTTGCATCTAGAAGAAGAAATATCTTCTCTCGCACCGGTTGGTCTGACTGTTACAGAAAAAAATAAATCAGGGGTAAATAAGAAGGTTAAAAGATTTTTGTTAAAACAAAATGTGACAATAGAAACAATCAATCATCTGAAGTGGAGAATCTATTGAACCTTTTTCTTAACTATTTTCACCAGTGTGGAAAGAAGTCCCGTATCAATCACTTGCTTATGAATTGGTTCTCCAATATTATTCATCAAGACTTCCAGTAACTGCAAACTCAAAAAAATACATTGACCACATGCATGGAGGAATTTCATGATCTTGTAGCAAGGTTCTAGAGTATAGACTGATAGATGCCAAAAATGGGCTCATTCAAAAAATATCAATATAATAATATCTTTATTTACATAATTGGGCGGAGAATCAGGTAATAGAGTACTTACTGTAACAGCAAATAGCTGTGTATTCACATTCTTACTTCCCACGCGCTTTTTGATACTTTTAATGACATCTTTTGCTTGCCTGTAAATTTTGATCAAGAGGAAATTCGATTCTAGAAATTACAGCAACAATAACGCAAGGCAGTACAGGACAACAATAATATGTCAATTCCTGGTCAATAAATTTCTTTCGTGGATAGTAAGAAAAGGTGAAAGTTTAGTCGGTAGGGCCATGTGCAATGTTTATTTGATTACATGATATATAATTTGAAGGTGCAGCGATAAGTCTGTTTTCAGATAGGAAGCCAGATTAGAAAATACAAATGACTAATAACATAATCTCACGTGTAGACCTCGTACTTTCTCGTTCTTTATTTGTCTTATATCAAATTATCAATCACATAGGTAGACCTAGATATGGACATAGTCAGCAATAAATATAACTATGAGTAACACCTTTTTGACTCTTACGAGTTGGCGCCGCAAAGAAAAATATAAGGCATTGTCCATTGGGCAAGGTAGAAGCACTTAGTTCATAATAGGCAGACGTGGGGGTCGGGGGAGACACATATACATACATATCTGTGTGTGATATCAGACAAAAACCCAATACACGTAAAATATTAGATCATAAATGTCCAATTATAAACCACAAATAACTTCGATTAATCAAAAAAGGCTAGCCAAATCATCATTTAGCACATGATCAATCAATTGTAGATTACTGCACGTCATGATTTAACACGCACACATTAGCACGTATATAGCACTACATCAGCATATGTAATCCCAGGCAAATACCATATACATATCAAGTACATATTTGTCGAGTTCTAAACCTCAATAACAGAAAACCATCATATAACATGACTACAAATGATCAAGCAATTTATCAACACAAAAAGCCTCAGAGCTCAAAATAATACCTATGATCCTTTGCAACCAATTCACAAATCTCAATACTTTTAGTCCAATCAACTTCAGTCAGCTTATCACTTGTTGCAGCACTAACTAACTCGGCAGCCATTTCACCTTACTCCTGAAGATAAACATCAAAACCCAATTCAAAGAAAATCTCAAAACCCCTATAAAATCACGAAATTAGATCTCAATTTACAAACCCTTTAACCAAATTAAACACTACCCTCCATCAGAAACACAAAACCCATCAAGATTTTACATAAAGGTTTCTATCTTCATCATATATCAAGAAATCTAATAAACCCCATTTACCTTATTTCATGGACAACTCAATCAGCTTACCACCAAATCCAGTAAAACTTGAAGCCAAAGAAACACAGTAAAAAAACAGTAAATTACAAAGAGAGGGTAGGCTCGAATTTCAATACAATGGATCTGAAAACAATGGGTGTTTTGAGTTCAAGGTTGATATATCTTTTGACAGCTAGTTGTTTACAGAGAATGAGTTGTTTGGCCGAGAGAGAGAGAGAGTTATGAGAGAGAAAAAGAAAGACAGGGGTCAGACAGCTTAGCACAGACTAATGATGCTTTAGTTTAAGGATATTTTACTATGTTTGTGAGTACAAGATCTAATTATTTATTTAATTTTAATTTAATATTGATATTATTCCCAAATTAATTTATTACTCCATTTTTGTGTTAGATGAAAATGACATAACTCTGTTTTGGATTTATCACTTTATCTTTATCTCTAGGGCCACCTGAGTCAACACGTGCCTACTTTGCTTTCTCCCATCTGCTTGGATTTTTAATAAATTTGGAACATAAAGTAACTTAAATTAATACATCTATTATTTAACATGCTGTGTTGTTCACTTGTGTATGTATTCTTCGAATCTTTACACGTACATATACACATTATTGACGAGATTTTTTATTTTTTTGGAATACAAAATACTTATAAAACTATTATTTAGAGTGTTGAATATAATTATTTCAACCGACTCTGAAAAATCCGCATTGCTTTATTCTGGATTATACTAGTATTATTTTTGGCTTTGTTACATACCCTCAACTTTTTCAAAGAAACAATTAAAATTGGCCAAAATGTAACCGCATGTTAAATACAGGAAATGATCATCCAACTTGGTGGAGGATCGGCAGATTTACATACAAGAATCGTCCAAATGTTGCCTAACGGTACTAATTTTGATAAATTACTATCATATATAATAATTAAGTTATTTTGACTGATGGTATATTCACTCTGATCCACAATTAACATTTACACATGTACTTGTTACACGTTACACTACATTGATAACTGATTAGTTGATCATAAGCAAATACATGATTGAATGTTACAGGAGTGCCCACCTACAATTATCAAGAAATTACCTCAGACACAGGTCATTCTAGCTTCTAATGATTGATCAAAATCATCTACTTTCATATGTTTTCTCAAAAATTCTCTACAAGCAAAGCTTAGATTCTCAAGTATTATGTTAGGGGAGTCACTTCTAGTATATACATTGCTGATTTCATGTACCAAGCCTACAAGATTCTCCTTTTGTAGACGATGAGAATTTTCCTTGAAAAACAGCAACCATGATTTCTGGGAAAATTCTGGCAAATCGCTCGAGGGATGATTTGTAACACAAGCAAAAGCAGCACTGTAGTCTTTCTGCTCCAATTTTAAGCAAAACATCTGCTTAACAAGAACTGGTGGTGGCAGACGATCAGCTTCGCCCAAGTGCTTCCAAGTTGTTTCCAGCAGCTCCATCTAAATATTTCCATGCATAAAATTAGTAGCAGATAAAACATGATGACCACAAATTGGAAGGAATTAGACTATTTTTTACTAATTGCGATGAGAGTTGTAAACTTGTAATAGTGGTTCACATAATTTGTGTTCAATAGCAAGGAACTGGTATATGTATAACTGTCAGTGTGATCCAGAAAATCAAAAGCCACTTTTGCCTATTTGATTCCAGTAAATCAATGAGAAAATAACCCCACTGATATTACTTTTAACTTTTTGTTCATGAGCTGATGAGCAAGGATAGTTGAAGATCTTAATCAAATGGAACTTTAATACATCAGTGTGACTTTATATGTTAATATAGGCACGAAGGTTATTGGATCAGATGCACGATCATAGTAAAGGCTTGGCTGCAATTTGCATGAAACATAAAAAATCACATAAAAGTACAAAATGCGAGACATGTAGAAACTTCTAGTGTTGTGAGCCTTGGACAGTGGATCACAAATGGAAGGAAACTGTAATGTGATTGGAAGGGTTCGCATTACACAGTCAAGTTTTTTCCAATAACATAACACTAAGAGATTTAAAATTTCAATATATGAAGTGGCATTATTGGGATTGAGGGACCAAATTTAACCCCCCACTAGATTATATAGTCTGGTAATGAATCTGCAAACCCTTCAAAGCTTTTCTCCAAGTAGGGGACAATTAGGGTATTCCAGTTTGTTACTGATCCTACAGCACATTTATTGCCAGTTACATAAACATGTAAACAGCTCAAATAAATTAATATGAATGATTTCACTGATTTCAAGCAATCCAATCATATCACCAATGTGTGAAGAGAGAGACTCATATAACCAATGTTCTGTAGCAGGTTAAATGAGGACTGAAATTAAAAGCCGCTATGTATATCATGCTTTCTCCCTCACAGTTAGCAAGATCAGTGTTTCCACCATTAAAATTGACTAAAGTACGACTTAAAAATTAAGAGGTGAGAGTTTACCCCTTTGTTTTTATATAAAAATATGTTTTCCTTAAAAAATTAAAGCTTGTAGACAGTGCAGCAGAAAAAGGAAAAAAGAAATGCAAAACATGCAGAACGCATGATGAGTGAATTAGTTATACCTTCCCCGCCCTGCAGGCATCCAGTATGATCCGAAGATGACGCTTTGCGTTGAAGTGATACTCGTGTTGCAGCATTCTTCTGTAAATAAATTCTAGATCATCCCATCTCTGCTGAATCGTGCAAGCATCTAGCATCAAGTTAAACGTATAATTATCGGGTATAACTCTGTCCTTGTAATCTGATTTACTGCTAATATGATTGCCACTTTCAAGTAATTTCTGGAACAACCCTATAGCTTCTTCAAACATCTCATGATCCAGGTAAGCTTTCAACATGATATTACATGTCACCAAATTCGGGGAGCAAAACTTGTGCATGTGCTTGAAGATGTAAACTCCATCTTGAATATTTCCAGAATCCAAACAGGCCTGTATTAAGCCTGTGTATGTTACCACTAGAGGTTTACTTGCAACTTTACATATTTTGTCAATCTGCAATGAAAATTTTAAGCCCTTAAGATAATTCCTCAGATGTGATGAAAAGAACGGGAGACGGGAAGGTATTACATGGAAAAATCACAAAATAAAACAAAATAAAACATGGAATTATTTAATTATATCGTAATGCACTTGACATGATTCCTTTTTTTTTTTTAAATTTCCTGAGGTAGAAAATTGGACTCGGACAGGAATAGAGCAACCCTGAGGTTATTCCTCAAGGCTGTAGCCTTTTCGTCCACTCTGTAGAGTTAAATCGGTGTAATTCAGCCATTGATGTGGCTTTTCAACTTCCAAGCTGAGGATTTCATCAACAAACCAGAAGCATAACCTCTACAAGAATGCAATACATTCTTATACTCAAAAAGGCCACAAGTGGTACTCTAATACAAAAAATATGCATGCATGCTTCAATCTTAAATGGACCTACTTGCATTAATGCCTCTTGGCACCTCCCTGCACTGCAGAGGCCTCGAGCAAGATCATAATAAAGGCCACTGGTACCAATTATCCCTCTTCCTTCCATCTCTTTGACAACCCGTACAGCCAGATCTATGTTTCCTTCTTTCCAATGGGTATTCACAAGAACTACATAAGAAAATAAGTAATAATCATAAATATTGTCCATCAGAAACTTGTGCAACAGTATATCTGAAGAAAGGAGGTTCATTAGATTACCTTTATATGTCAAAGCATTAGCTGATTTATGAATTTTCTTGAAAAATTCATGCACCAAGTTGTACTTACCACATGCTAACATTACCTGCACCAATTTGTCCCCTATCAGTACAACTGTACAAGTCAGGCTGTGAATTTAGTTATTTGAACAGTGACAAATGACTGTGCATTACTTTCTACAGTTAATGCTGTAACAGGCGTTATTACTTAAAATAATCCTCTAGCTCCTTGCATCAGTCACCAACACAGTTATTCACAAGTATTTGATAGCAACAAGTTTCTATTAACTAATGTACAAACTTGTTAACATACATGTAATTGTGCAATAGATTTTTATTAAAGATAACAGCTTCATGTATATATTCATATTAGCTTTAAATTAATAAGACTTGGGTATATAAAAATCTAATATTGTCACTCCCATTCTCCATCAAGTCCAATTTGTTATCGGGGCATTCTCAACTCAAACCATTACGTTAAATACTATGTCAGAATTAACAACATACGTACTTAACGACATACGGAGACTAAATATGATATATAATTCTGTTTGAGCTCTTTGCTTCTTTTTTTATTAGTTGGCATTTTTCCAGTAGTGGGCACGTCACTGCACAGTACAAAAGACCCGAACAAAGTATGTGAGTTCTATATTCTGCTACACTGCTAAAATTTTATACCACAACACGGTAAGAAAGTTAACAACATGCTGAAAAGTTTCCTTCTTTTTTCACTAATTAAAAAATGATCAGGTTTCAGAGAAGGAAACCTGAACAGCTGGGAAATATTTACAAAATTGTAAGTTTGTTACCAATGCTTTAACAACAAAAGGAAATTCATATTTCACAAAAGGAAACATCTCTTACATGACAGGAACTAAAATAAACACATGAACAGATGTACCTCCATAATGAGCCCATAAGTTGTGGTAGTAGGCTGTTGGCCCTCTTCCTTCAGCTGCTGCAGCACCCAAAATGCACCTTCCCACTTTTTGCGTTGCACACATGCATTAAGGACCTACATTATAAACAAGTATAATCTTCAGATTTAATTCCAAAATGTGTTTTCAAGGAAGGAAATATCAGTAGCTAGAGAAGTTTACAGGCCACAAATTCCTATGGCAAGAACCTTTAATTGTTTATTTTGTTCCCCGTCTTCGTAAAAGCTCCCAACTAATTTAAATTGATCTTATAAAGGACACCTTCTTGTAGTGGTACCAATCACAAAGATACTTACTTGAATGGCAAAATATTCTTACTAAGCCTGGTTCCAATTAACAATATCCGTGGATTATAAAATAAATGTGTTAAAAACCTCAAGTGGCAGCCTACGTAGCTGCTACTTCATGTTGCAATACCAAACAGATATTCAACAAATAAAAATATTATACTATTGAATTAAATAATAATTACTAGGCCAGGAATACTCACAGCATTGAAAACAACTATATCTGGTTTCAATCGGGGGTCCCACTTCCCAATGACCCCAGTTTCAAATTTCTTTTTTGGAGAAGACTGCATGCTATCAATCACATCAAAAAGTTCCTTTAAATGTCCTGCTTGTCCAAGAGTGACAGCAATACAGTGATAGGCCACAATGTCAGGATATGTGGACATCTGTTTCTGTGAAAGTAAAAAATTGAACACAAGCAAAAATAGTTAGTTGATGAATTATATATCTCCAAAATTCGGGTGAACATGCTGACATACAATTCTATTTTATTACATTAGTTTTTCCTGTAATATAAATATAAGATAAAAGCTAATTGGCATGATAAGAATAATATTAGTTTGTGATTTTTGTTTAGTGAGTCCTGTCTTCTGTTATGAATAGTAGGTGTTAATCTTACATTTTGTATCCGGCGACTGAGGACTGGAGGGTGGAAGATTGCACTAGGGTGGATCTCAAAACATATGAAAGATCGCCATCCATGCCATTGATAAAAGTGTAAGGAGCATGCTTTGTTATAACTATATTTCTATAATTGAACAACCCTTACCTGCATCGTGTAAAATAAATTGAGTGCCTCCACAGGCCGCCTAGCCTTTCCAAGTGCATCAAGGGCAGCTGTGTAAATAAACCTGGGTAGGACGAATGTCTAGTTAAAGATAAGCGTGAAGCTGTTGACACTTAAGGACTATTTGGAGTCGATACAATATTTATGAAGCGGAGAGAGGTAAAAGAATAATGATTACATTCCATGAAACTAAGCATGACACTTGCTAGCAAAGATCTGTGTGCAAGATTGAGAAAGAGCAGATACTTTATAAGATGAACTTTTGTTTTAATGTGAAACTTCTGTTTTAGCAAAACTTTGTTGTAAATAAAGGCTGATGCAGGACAAGCCTGATCAGTTAGGATTTAATTCCACAAATTTTGGCCTATTTGTCTTAACTTATAAGATCAAATAAAAGAACGCTATATAGATAGATAATATTTTGACTTTTGGTTCATTTCTTTGTAAATCTTCTCTCTTAGATTATCATATTAACTATCTTTCAAAATTTGAGTTGCTTTGGAAAACCCTCCCCACCAATGGCTACACCCCTGCAGGTACTGCACCCTGCCAACCATCTTTCAATACCACATTTATGTCATATGCAGAGCTGGCTTTGGCGCAGATCTTGTCTGCCTATAGCCAGCACCCCGGGTCATATTCTTGTCCTTGAGAGAACAAAACAGAAAAAGAAGAAAGGTATGTAGAATGTACCTTAATTTGTGAGATTTGAAGCGTTCTCGAGCCTGAATCCACTCAATGACTTGTAGCACCCGTCTCCAGTTTCCAAATTTGCCTAATATCTGAATAACCCTCAGCATTGAGTGATCTGCAAATCTAATCTTTGCACTTCTCATGATCTTCGAGAACATCCACTCAGGCATGTCAATGTCTGCACCATTTAAACTGTCAAAGTAACCATCTTTATTACATGACAAAAAAAACAAATTACCTCTAAAACAGAAAATCATATTAGTTTTTTTTTTTTTGAAAAGAAAAACCATATTAGTTTTATATAATATATAACAATAAAAAAATTCTATCTCAACCACACACTTGACACTTGCACCTATAGCATCTCAACCTCTAAACCAAACAGTCTTTGATGATTAGATAACACAGATTATAACAGCACTGAAAGTCAAATGCCAATTATACAATTAAATTAATTAATGAGGAGGCCTAGTGAATGTGTGCCCCTCAAATCAGGTAGCCCGCTATGTGCCAATATCATTTGAGGAGCTCAAAGAAAGTAGAAGTGCTAGAAAGTCTACACACATGATACCGGAATTATACTTGGAACTTTCTAAATATAGCTTCCCATATTTGTCGCATCTCGCATGCATATATGTATAGAATTATAGAAGAAGAGAATTTTATGTGCATATGAATTTAAGTTGTAATATAGTTTTGAAATGCCAAGAGAACTCCTTTATGTTCGAGGATCAGATTTTCAGACATGCTCAGATAACATACATGTACACAACTTCTTCATGTAGCAATCATTTGTCAATCTTTAAACTCATACACATTCTATGCTTAACAAGAAGTATAGATGATGCATTTGATTATGTGCAAAATTACCCCCGAGTCTGAAACTAGTAAACCTGAAAGATGAAATAAGATGTGCATACAAATGAACTTAATCGAGACTAATGTTTACAGTAGATACCTTAAAATATCCGGAGAAATAAACTAAGACACACAGCACAATATAGAACTATAGTTTTACTTGTATCTATCTTTGATAATTTAACAAGAGATTACTTCTTGTAAGAGACAGACATACACAAGCTTAGACAAACTAGCAAGCTGCAAATAAAATTTCAAAACATGCTCATAGTTTTTTAATCACAATTGTTGGATTTCAAATGGACCATTTTTCTAGGGCTGAGATTATTATGTAACGAAGTCAAAATCGAGTACCTCTTTGCTAATTTCTGAATTCTCTCCTCCATATCTACCCGTGAAACAGGTGGCTTGTCATCAATATAATTATACTCCTCTAATGCCCTAAAGGCTGCTCTATCTGTCCCACCACTGTCCTCGTAACCATGCTTGCCAACCCTGACTCGTCTCACATTTTGCTGTGCACTTTGAGCATAATTCTTTCCACCTTCAGTATGATCCCTTCTACTTGTCTGATAACTAGAACTTCCCCTGTATCTTTCTCCTTTATATATATCATTTTGTTGAGTTTCTCTAACACCGCCATTCTGATTATTCGTCCATCTCCCATTTCTTGATTCTCCCAAATTCCTCTCAACTTTAGTATCATCTCCACTACTTCTAAATGTCGGTTCATCTCGAACCAAACCAATGGCATTTCTCTTATTACTCTTCTCTTCAATTCCAACCCTCCTAGCACCTTCCTTCACTAGTCCACTCTTATTCTCTTGTTTCAACATTCCAACTTCCGTCCCTTCGACATCAGAATCACCTCTACTCCGTCTCAAACCACCTATATTTCCTACACTACTGTTATCCTTAAATCCCATCTTCCTTGCCCCTCCCTTCACAATCCCACTCTCAATTTTTCTCCGTTCCAGCGACACAACTTCCGACCTTCTGATATCATCACCACCTCCACTTCCCACAGACCCCAAATCCTTTCGCCCCGAACCACCAACTTCACCATCTTCAACCCTCATCTTTTTATCACTCTTTTCCAAAACCACCAAACCATTATCCTCTCCACCCTTTCTTGTTTTGCTCTTAGCTTGCTTTCTCTTATCTCTAACACTCTGAACATTCTCCATAGCTTTCAAATACTCATCAAATGATGGTTTAAACTCCAATTCTTTCTCAATCACCCCACCATCACCTGACCCTCCTTTCATGACAACACTAATTTTCCCACAATTCCCATATCCCAAGAAAACCCCAATATTCTTTTGCTCAGCTTTCTTGGTCTTCTTTACACCAAAACTAAAACTGGGAGCTTTAGAAATCAAAAACCCAGATGAAAAATTGAATTGGGGAGTATGAAAAGAGGCTAAAGATTCAACTTTTTTGATACCCATGTGGGTATTCGTATGTAATATTACAACCATCTTTCATAAGTGGCAGAGCCGGAATCGCCTTTGAGCAAAGCTGGGAATGTAAGCCTATCTCTTAACGGTGCAGAAACGACAACGTAAGTTGTAAAAATATTATTTTTAAATATATATTTTAGAAATTGATCTTTGTACGATGATGTAATTGGCACCTGGAATTATATTATTATAAATAAATAAATTTTAATAAATACGGACTACAGTCTATATTTGTCATCCTAAATTTTGAAAATGGCATGAAAACATTGCAAAATGTGTTATTTTGCAAATCATGTTCTATAAACATCATTATTTTGTTAAAAATTTTGACAATCCTAAACATTCTACAAGTTAAATATTAAAAAACACATTATTCTGCAAAACATGTTAAGTTTGTAGAACACATTTACATATTACAGAACATATGTGTTCTACTTGTCGAACATAAATGATTTTCAATATTTTTCATGAAATATATTTACAGAATGTATTTCACAAAATAACAAGTTTTATACATTTTGCAATATTTTTATGTCGCTCTATAGTTGCAGAACATACGTGATCTACAGTACGGTAAATATGTGGACTACATCGAACTTAACTCATACATATATTACGTAATATTGAAATATTACTATTAGTATTAATATATGTCAATTTGGTGTTATGTATGAATAATTTATTAACATAAAAATAATTATCTTTCTTAAATGAAAGTTCGTAAAATCGTAATTCTTGTAAGAGTGACCACTGTGTAGTGTGTATCACGTGAGAATGACATATATTTTTTGCTAAATATTTTAGAGTTTGGACTTTGTAATCAAAAAATTATATAAATTTAGATATTTCGATGTCAATATATTTCGAATTTCATGTAAAATAGATAAATTTTTTTAGAAATAACAACTTATTTTTAGAGAAAAATACATAAAATTCTACTTTTTTAAGCAAATCGTTCTTTCTTTGTCAAACAACGAATATAAAACAAATATTTAACATTTCTATCTAAATAAATTTAAAAAATGAATAAAGACTAATTTTATAATAAATTAGTTGCAAGCGTCAGTTAAGCAATCTGATCAATCTAACACTATTACACAGCTTTCCTACCTTTACACATGGTAAATAAGTGGTTCTCTTCTTTTTCAAACATTTTATTAATTTTTTTATTTTTCACTTTACTCCACTTTAGTTGTATAAATAAATAAAAACACTTTTAACAAATTATTTTTCTTTTCTTTTTCAAACACTTTATTAACTTATTTATTTTTCAATTTTTTAGTAACCGTTAATCTACGTGACCAGCTGCAAGGAATAGTTGGACCTAGAAAGATGTACCCGCTCCGTTATGAACTGATTACTAAACTACTGCACTGGAGCACGTGGAGCACGATTGGACAGCCCAAGTGGTGGATTTATCCTCTGTTATCCCGGGACACCCGGGTTCGACTCTGGCTCACCCCGAAAATATTAGAACAGATACTAATGCTTAAGGCATATAAGCCTCATTGTTAAAAAAATTACTGCACTGAACTGGTCGGATCTCGGGTTATATTTATCCCAAATTCCCAATTCGAGGTTCACACCTCAGTCTAAGGACTGAGAATCTTTCTGTTTGAACATCGACATATTTTTCTTTTTAAAAAAAAAGGAAGAAGAAAAAATGCAAACTAAAAGAATAAAAAGGTACTGTAATAATTCATTTAACAGGCAAAATTCTGCAATTAACTTCAAATGTTTTGCTGTTAAAAATATCAACCGCAAACATATACAACCTGTGCCTGAAGGACCCCTTGCTACCTGGTCCTCCTACGGAGATTGCCCGATAAGTTTGAGAATTCGAAATCCACTCAACCGTACAAACTCAACTACTTGTAAACATACTTACCAAAAATTGATCAGCACTCCACAAATTTCAAAGTGGTTTCCAGCTTCCCTCATTCTTCACTTCTTTTCTTTTTCTTCTTATCTTTCTTCTTCGCAGGTGATTCAGTTTCTTCAACAGGTGCAGCATGCTTCCTTTTCTTTTTCTTTTCACCTGTTTCCAGAGCCTCTGTATTAGGAACCTCAATCTCCTCAGCTGAACGCTTCTTCTTTTTCTTCTCCTTTTTGCCTGCATCTTCACCTTCAGCCTGTGGCAAGACAGTTTCATCTGCATCAACTGCCTTTTTCTTCTTCTTTTTCTCTTTCTTCTCTTCAGGAGCTTCTTCAATCTGAATTTCATCTGTTTTCTTCTTCCTCTTTCCGACAACCACCTCCTCTTCCTCCTTTTTCTCAGGCAATGATTCGGTCTTTCCGAGAAGAGAATCAGCTGATGGGTTATATGTCTGCATTTTAAATACAAATTGTTATGCTTGAAATGCTAAAGAACTAAATTTAGGAATTAGAGCTGCAGCAGTTTTTAGTTGATATTTTTTGATATAATAAGAAGATAAAAGCAGACCTTATTACCAAATTTTAGGAAAATAAATCGTAAACAGCATTATTTGCAACAAACAACCCCGAAAATTCAAATTACATGCTTGTATTAATCAGAATCAACAAAACTAAGGCCTTAAATATGACTTCAAAAGTTGACAAGGTGATTTTGTATGTTAATGAAGAAAGTACTGAAACAAAGGCCCGAGCATAATACAAACCTTAGCAGGAGTTATCAGTGCACCTCCTCCCTTTTTCCGGTCCTTATCATAGAACTCAATCTTTGGCTTTCCTTTAGCTGAACCAGCAGAATGACCTAGTTCTCTACCTTCTAGATTCCTCAAACGTGCTTCAAGCTAGACAGATAAAACATAAACAAACATGTAAGAGCAAAGAATGGTGAATAAGTACCAAATACAAAACAAACTGTAATCAGCAATAGTACCTTGGCACGATTCTCCAGCCCCATTGAATTATCTTCCCCATCTCCAAGAGCATCATAGCGGATTGCTAAAGAAGTTTTAGCAGCTAGGGATCGTGAAATTTTTCCTTTATGTTTTGGTGCTGCCTGACCAATCAATGAGGCATGGTAGATAAGTCCATACTTCGGAGTTGCATGTTTTGTCTTGAGAGCTCTAAAAAGAGCTTTTTCTGCACCAAGAATTTGAATTGTGCTCCCTGGCTGCTTTGCAAGATTCAGCAAGCTGCCACCATGAGCAATGAGACGAGCACCAACAAGTTCACCAACAAGAGCAGTAAGATTCGGAGCAATAGTGTTCATCCTGCTCTTCAAATAATCATACAGCTGAGCTCTGTACTCTGAAAGAGATAGAACTTGGTCACAGAGATCTTTGATATTCATCAGATCGATATCACTGACTTCAGTTCCCATGGAAATCATGGCGGCTTCTTTAAGTTCAGCCTCAACCTCTTCAGACAAGACCTGAGCATATTCATGATGAGCTTTAAATCAGACTCAAACACGTAACTTAACTACTTAATACAGGAATTTAAGTTTCAGAGAAAGGGCAAGTCTAGAGAATAGCATGAGAAAATGATTCGGATAGCAATTGTACCATCAAACAACATGAATATTAAAAGACAGCTAGAACTAAAATCCCTTATTTATATTTAACGATATAGTCAAGAGATGATAAAGATTTTATATAACACGGTGCTGACATATTTGAAACACGCCATAATCATCTCATCTGAAGAATGGGTATGTACCTCCCTCTGAATCCTGAAACATGACACTTACTACACAGAAGTAACAAGTGATATTGCCTTTAATATCTACTTCACACTAATGACTCGAAGAAATCCCTATGAAGTTATATGCATGATAATGTGGCAATATTCACTTTCTAGTTATTTTGGGGAGACTACTAACACACTCTCCTTTGGTTTATTAATCTCATAAAATGGACCAAAAAGTAAATAAAATTTAATAAATAAAAACCTTTTAGACAAAATATAGTGTAAGTTTAGAGCAAATGAGCTTAAAATATGGGACACATGATAAAAAAAGAACAAACATGGCCCTGTAGTATACCTCTGAAAAATCAAGCTTTGCAGCATTTGTACGATCACCCATCAGCTTCACAGACTTTGCATATAGTATGTTATCTTGTACAATTTTTGCAAGCTCTGGAAAATGCCAACCATACCATTCCCGAACTCGCATAGCATAGGTGTTAAGCTCTTTATCAAGATCATCCAATAAACCAATTGCCTGTATGATCATCGTATCGACCTGGTAGAGGTTGAATAGGACAAGGAAATTAAGTATAGTGATGTAGACAACAAAATGCATTCTATACTGCAAGCCACCTGGTCCTCTTATTTTCAAATATTATAGCAAACAAACACGTTTAAGCTATGTTACTTGGACTCGGCTATAAGTGTCGACATGGATACATGTCCATGTGTCGGGCTTGGTAATATTCTGAAAATTTACATGTTTTGGCCTAACAATAAGTGTCCATGTCCAACACAGCTACTTCGAGGTAAATTAAGAGTCAAAGTAACATAGCGTACAGGTATTATGACCCAAGGTATATGCAATTGGTGATGAAAAAATTGTCCCGCAACAAAAAATTTAAAAAAAGAATATGACTGACACAAGACAAAATTATGCAACTGACAGAACTGATATATCACTGTTTTGAAAAGCAATCAGAAAGAGAAAACACAGTTTCACAAGAAAAATTGACCATCACAACTTAAACAATAAACAAGGGGTAAGGAGAACTGCTAACTCCAAGCCATGAGCAAAGGTATACAATTAGATCTATTCTATTGCATCCTGAATTCCTGATACAAGTGGATGACTACAACAGAATAGCACTTTCTTTAATCCAATTTGTATCATTCAAAGAAGTCAGTTATTATATTGTGTTATTTATGCTTTCAATAACAAGCACATAAAAAAAATTGTACGCCAGGTAAAATTATTCAAAATTTAAAGAAAGTCGGTCCATGGACTCTTCAGTGAGCCAAGGTGGACAACTTCTTATTACATCAGTTTCTTAAGATTAGACATTGCTAAACAAGGGAGTGTGCTTCTTGTCCCACAACATCTTGGCAGAGTCGTGATGCTTAAACATACATACAAGTTTACCAGGGGACCTCATAGACCAGTGGCTGTACAGTGTACATTCTTTTACTCTCTTTTTTTTTTTTTTTGTATTATAAACAACTGTCTGTCCTTCATTGCTAACTTCTACTTAGCAGAAGAGGAAAAGTAAGCAAAAATTAATGTGATGAGAGTTTCACCTTGTCAGGGCTGAATTTAAGTTTGTATCTGGAAAGACTGTGAGATAAACCCAAGCTCATCGGCGCCAAATCTTGAGCTCCAAGACCAGATATTAGTTCAGTCAATTGACTTCTCACACCTCTCATCAGTTCCATAGCAGCATTATTGTGGAAACAGTCAATTTGCTGCAAAAGTTTATACAATATGTGTGAGCAAAGTACAGACCGAGCGAACAAACTAAAAAAAATGAGGCCTGGCAACCGTAATAAATTAATAATATTAGCTTACAAGTTTTTCCTTGATTGCATTTCCAAGTTTGGAATCAGCCACGGCTAAGGTTTCGCCATCACAGTGTGCACGTAAGAACTTACGTAAACCTTTGCTAGGCTTGCTATCAATTAACAAGGTGGCTGCTGACAATGCCTCTGATGTGTTTTCAAACTTTGAAAAAGCTTTAAGCTTCACAATCTGATTAAAATATAAACAAATGCATTAAGAGTTTGAAGCACAATAACTCAATAGTAAAAGTCAATCGAGGAACCTACAATCAATTAGAAGTTTTTTTTTTTCTTGTGCAAGTTCAGGTACACCGTTATTTATAATCCAGCTACAACAACAAATGACAGAAATTTCACAAAAAAATAAATTGCTACACAGCTAACTGCTTTAAAATAGATCCCAAAATTTATTCAAGTGCAATAGTATAAATCAATCCCAAAAATAACTTCTCTCAAGTATCAGAATCAGGCAAAATGTAATATGCACATATAAACCACATTATCATATAAAATTTTACTTTAAAGAAATAAATGTGGAATATCTTCGTGTATATAAAAACAATGATGCAAAACAAATTGACCTGCACCCCAATCAAGACACGCACACACATAACAAAAAAGGGAGAGGCAAGAACACAGAAGGGAGATTAAGAACCTTTCGAGCTGCGTCAACAGTATCAAACTCCTTTGACAAGTCCTGAAACATCAAAAACCTGTCACATAACACGTCCCAACGTACTCCAAACCCAAATAAATTTGAACGAGAAAGAAATTAGATAAATAACTATAAGCACCAAGCAAAACAGAGAACAAAAATCATTAATTACCTCAACTTTGGAGAGCTTCCCCTCATCCAACACTTTAAAAAGAGCAAACCCAGCAGGGGTTTCAAATAACAGAAGCATTTTCTGCAAAACCAACAAAAAAGAAAGCCTCGACAATTAAAACTTTAAGAAACCCATTAATACTAAAGTTCTCAAACAAAACTGGGCAATTACGGAAAAAACTTGAAATCAAATCGAAAACCAACAAATAGTAGTAGATACAGTTTTATAGACAGATATACATATACTTGAAATAATTACCTGAAGTGTTTAAGAGAGCTCTCCTCTGTTATTCGTAGCCGCAGGGGAGGAGAAAGAGAAATAGGGTTTCTAGTCAGTCAAACTAGGGTTTATGGGCGGGGAGGTGGATTATATAAGCAAAGGTGAAGTGTTTATAATTTTTAGAATTATTATTTTATGATAATCCTTAAACTTTTATCATAGACAAGAGACAACCAGTGCCGTTTGTTTTTTAATATATGATATTTTACTTTTTAGCAAATCCGGTAGTTAAAATTATTATTTTTGAAAAATTCTTTCTTAAAATAGAAATATGTAATCAGAATTTTAATTCATAAAAAATTAATTTAAAAAAATACTTTTTACTATCCGGTCAACCTATCTAAAAATACGTGTCCAAATTAAATATGTCATATAAAAAAAATAGAGGGAGTATCACCGGCAGCGATAATAACTTGGCCTAACTCAATAAATTGGCTATTGGTATTGATTTAAGTTAATTGTTAAATATATTAAAATATTTATTTCAAATAAAATGATTTATTTATATATTAATTAATAGTATTTAGGTTAAAAAGTTATAGTTTAGAAATTAAAAAATTATATTAGCTGTTTTTTATTAATGATTTGTTTTATAAATAATATTATTTATAAGATTAAATCTGTTATAATGTATAATTAAATGTTTTTAATTTATAAAAATTACAAAACTAAATCTAATATTTATTTTAAAACATTAAATATGAATAATTCATATAATCAAAATTATTATTTAATCTACTTTTTCTCAAAATTTTAAATCTCGATAATCACATAAATTTGTTGGAATAGGTTCTAAATTTAAAAAATTTGTAAAAGATTTCAAAGATTTTATTGCTATTGTTAACACGGTTTTTATAAAATGACACATAATAAGTACTAAAATCTACTCCCTCCGTCTTAATCATTCGTATACAGTTGGTTGGGACACGGAGATCAGGAAAAAGTGTAAAAAATGAGTAAATTTAGATGAAAAATGGGATAGTGGTGTAACCTATTTAAATCTAATAATAAATTTGAGATGGTGGAGAAAAATAGTGAATATAATAATATTTATATTATTATTGAAGGGAGATGGTTGAAGGAAGTAGATGGTGTAATGATGTTTTATATTATAAAAGTATACTATTTTTGAAATGTATATAATTAGTTGGACTGTCAAAAAAACTATATATAAATGAAGGAGACAGAGAGAGTATGAATTTACATGATTTTTATTGATTTATACCCCTTGACAAAACAATCATTCAAACTAATCATTCAAATTTATAAATGTTACTCCCTCCGTCCCACAATATACGTCACTTTGACTTTTTCACGTAATTTGAGGTGCAAATAAAACATATGTTTATATATTAGTTTTCAAAATTTGTTTTTTTGAATAAAAATATGTATATTATATTTTTATTCAGAAAAGAAAATTTGAAAAATAATGTATAGAAGTATGTTTTATTTGCACATCAAATTACGTGCAAAAAACATGTATTTTGAGACGGAGGAAGTACTGTGTTAGTTGGCACTTGGCGCGGTAGACAAACCCGTATATATGCAGGCTGCAGCGTATCGTGTGTTTAATTTACTCATGCTGATGGTCTCAAACATAGGTAGCGGGCTAGTTGCAAAACTAGACAAACTTTTTGGGATACTGTAACGGCCCATACTGTACAAGTTTGTGGAGGACTCTATTTTTCGGCCCAGCCCACCACTACAAGTACCTGTGAGTTGTGAGTTGTGTGATTCGCTTTCGATTTTCTTCTTCGAGAGCTCAAATGGTCGAGCGGTATACTTTATGTCTCTTATCTCTTCAAGAGCTCATATAGTCATATGTCCTAGCTCCTGCTATCAGTATTACTCCTTTTATCAAAAAAATAATAGATAATCTATTCATGGGACGCATAAAAAATGGTTTAGTTTATGCAGCAACTGGCTATCAAGTCATTTAGATAAGAGTGATTAGTAGCTATCACGCAGAAGCGAATGATTTTTAAACTCACTTAGCACCAAACAAACTTACTGTCAAACATAACCGGGGGCTTCTTGTCCCAACCAACACGACTGTTTCTATCACTCGGCCAACGTCAAGCAATAGCGTAGAGGCAGCCTCTGGGTCACCGTTAGTGTGAAATATAGCTGTTTATGTGGGCACCAAGCATCACACGTAACCGTGTTTATTATTAAACTAACTACAACTTTCCCCACCATTAACAAACAATCCCCTCTCTATAAATACCAGCCCCTGTATTACATTTACATATTTTATATTTCATTCTCAACTTTCCAAAAGCAAATACCAAAAAAATCCTCTCCGTAAACCCCTCTCTCATTTATTTCCAAAAGCATAGAGAATGTCAGCTGCCGTTGCTGCTGCCTCAGCAGCCGCCAATTACCGTCGCAACTCCGCCACCACCACCACCGCAAAAAAGACCAACTACACTCCTAATAATTATTACATCTCGTTCTCACCATCACCACCGTGTCACAATCGCTACGAGATTAATAAACGTCAGGATTGGAATAAATTTGTGCACTACTTGAAGAATTATCACCATGGTCACGGTCAGCCTCCCATGTCTGTGCGTCGGTGCAGTGGGTCCCATGTGCTTGGGTTTCTCAAGTACCTGGACCAGTTCGGTGCAACCAAAGTTCATAAGATGAGCTGCGAGTATTATGGGCAAGCTTATTCCTCGGTCGCATGTTCTTGTCCGCTCAAGGAGGCATGGAGTAGCCTCCAAAGCGTTGTCGGACGCCTCCGTGTCGCCTTTGAGGAGTATGGGGGCTCACCGCTGACAAATCCGTTTGGTTCATCGGTGGTGTGGTTGTATCTAGAGGAGGTTAAAGTTTCTCAGGCTAAAGCTCGGGGTCTAAGTTATAAATGCTGATCGAAATGAAAGAAAAGAATATGGCTACATAATTAATTTAAGCCACGTGATGAAATTGAAAACCTTAAAAATGAAATGAGGTTTCGTCAAATCAAAATCTTTCATGATTTTCGATAGAATCACCCCCTCGCTCAGGCCCCGAGAGCTCCAAGAATATTGTTTGTTACTTTTTCTTCACAAATTCGAGAATGGGCAAATCGCATGAGATCTCGGTACAAATTGTACAACCCGCATCTTTGTGCAAGTACAATGACAAGGTCCGATCAAAATTTCCTCTCAGAAGATGAATAGTTCCCTTTCGAAGCATGGAATGGACCCTAGATGAGAGATCGAGTTCATAATTTATATTTATATTTTAATATTTTTTGGCAACTCAGCTGCAAATATTAAACTTGATGCAGCTTACCGGATCTAGGAACTACTTGCGCAGATTCGGTAGTACTCTCAAACAGGGGCACTTACCAATAAAGAATATTATACAAAAATGTATAGTGGTGTTTCTTAACAAACAAGATATGCCGGTGTTGTTTATTGTTTGTAGATAAATTACTCCCTATTTGGTGATTCTATTTTTAGAGGATTATATAGATTTGTATGTAAATTTGAGTTTTCATTATAATATTGATTTATTTATACGATCTGCATTCTTTTATAATTCCATTAAAAGTATAATCTAATTATACTTATATAAAATGATATCTTCTTAAATAATTATAATCCAAAAATTGCACTTCATTTCAAATAATTCAATATCGGAACTTGTTCTTTCATGGCTCAACAACTTTATAAATGTGAACAGAAATGAATTATTTCTCAATTTCTCTAATTAAATAAAATTAATTATTTCAACAGAAATGAACCAATGTTATAAATGTTGGACCACACGCTTCTATTATTTATCAATTTGTCCATTCTTCATGACAATACGTTGCTCTCAATCGGTCTATAACCACACACGTCCATTTTTTGTTTCCTAGAAACTTATTATTTTATTTGTATGTGAAATTAAGCTTGTTGGTAATTATGTTCACAACGAAAGGCTTGATAAGAGCTCGTAATTATAATGTAATACATACCCACGCCTCTGGCACGAACGTAGTACTCTTGATTAACTAATTTAGAAATTAGAAGCAACCTCCTTGACTAATTATAGTGTGGATTACTCCATATAATGGAGATCAATACTACCCGCAGTCATTTGTTTTAAGATCAACTAGTTGAGAAGCCGCGCGTTGCGGCGGCCAATAAAAATTATATTAATGATTCAATATTAATATTTATAGAATAAAATATTTTTTGGCTGTCTATAAAAAGTATATTAATGTTTCAAAGTTAATATTTGTACAATAAAATAAATTTATATTATAAAAATCTTGATATAATACCAATACTAATATATAAAATTGCAAAATTGGACTATAGTTCATGGTGAAAAAATGAAAAATAAATTTATACACGTAATTAACAATTTAAAGAATGACGAATCTTAATTATTTTTTTTTGAAAAGTAATCATGTTCTTGCATTGTCACCTTCCTCCAATTTTTTTAATTGATTGTGCACAAAAACATCTAACTTAAATCTGTGAGATAGCGGTCTATAACTCCCTTCTTAAAACTTGCTTGAACGGAGCAAACAGATAATGCATGAATAATTTTTTCCCGTATACAAAGTAAATCATATAAAAATTAACGACAACAAACATGTCTGATGAACAAAACATATATTATAAAAGAATAACCAACAAACATACATCACTAATAGTTTATTTTGTTGATATCAACCATCAATATCACGTCAAGACTATATTCTTTTCCGTGTTTGGATTTGTGGACTCCGATATAACGGTCTATAACTACCTTTGTTTGCAACAATCTTTGTTTTTTTAATACTGTATAAACAGCCTTCACTTATCGTTGCAGAAGAATCGAGCAAGAGAAAGATAATTCTAATTTTTGATATTTTTTATCCAAAAATTTCAGAAAATTAGAAAAATAGAACGGAGCGATGTGAGAGGCGCCACCTACACGCCCTCTCGCTTCTCCTTTAAAAATCGAGATCGAGTAAGAGAACTATTACCAGAAAGAGGTAGGTTTGTGGTATTGAGAGAGGAGGTTGTGTTTAGATGATCCAAAACCCTACGATCTATACGGGTATTTATAGGTGCAAAGAGACTTGTTTGCTACTCTTTCCCATAATTAAATAATCTGAACAAAATCAGAATAAAATTTTCAAGTTACTGTATTCCATAAATAATCTATATTTCCCATAATTAAATAATCCGAAACAAAATCAGATTAAAACTTTCAAGCTACTATATTCCATAAATAATCTGAAACAAAATCAGATTCTGAAACTTGCTTCTAATATACCCGAAACTAAAAAAGGTAGTTCTAATTTTTGATATTTTTCATCCAGAAATTTCAGAAAATTAGAAAAATAGAACGGAGCGATGTGAGAGGCGCCACCTAGACGCCCCTCGCTTCTCCTTTATATAAATATATTGACTTAGCGTAAGATACTAAAATACAAATTATTTGAATTATTGAGTATAATAAAATAACCATCAATTTTCAATTTATCTAGATATTTAATATTTACTTTTTATATGGAAGAAAGGTAAAAAGAAAACTATATACTTTTTTCTGGTTTTTGTGAATTATGATGAAAGTAGACTAAAAACATAGCGCATATGCCAAGACATATGGATTAAGACTGGATACAAGCAGAATTAGGGGTGATCGCGGTGCGGGCGGTGCGGTTTTTCGCTAAAACCGCGAACCAAACCGCGCATGCGGTTTGGTTGAAAACTCAAACCGCAACCGCACCACGTTAGCATAAAAACCACGTAAACCGCATCACAAAAATGCGGTGTGGTGCGGTTTGTGCGGTTTGTATGCTTAAGAATAAATATTTTTAGTTGAAGTTCGAAATAAAATTTAAATGTACAATAATTAAAATCTTTTCTTGTAAAAAATTTATATGATATTTATCATTTTAAAACTACATCAACTACTAAAAAACACAAACAAAAGTGTAAATATGATAATAAATATGAGCACTAAATACAAAGAGACATATTATAATAATATAATCATTTCATAAAAATTTGGTATAATAGTAATGCGAGATTGATAAATTAATATTTAACTATTATTTGAAGAGATTTAACAAATATATATAACATAATTATAAATAATATATATGTATATAATATAATTTTATTTGACAATCACTAATATATATATATTATAATATCGTGGTGCGGTGCGGTTTGAACCGCACTACTAATATGTTAAACCGCAACCCGCACCACACCGCGCGGTTTGTGAAAAATTCAAACCGCAACCGCACCACGAAAATTAAAAACCACGTTTTGTGGTGCGGTTCGGTGCGGTGTGGGCGGTTTATGCGGTTTGGGCGGTTTTCTGATCACCCCTAAGCAGAATAATAACATGACTGATGAAAATTGAAAAAGCAAACTTTCCCTTTTCCTAATGGCTACTAATTATCATGGAATAAAGTAAGATTCCAGCCAACCAAACAGAAAAAATTAGGTTTCTATCACTTGAGTATCTACTTGGCCGATATATTAGTTAGTACAACCGACCCGAACTAAATACCGGCATGCTGCCAAATAGATCAGGGTAACCTTTAATATGACATACAACCGTAACTAATAATTTTCTTATGCCGCATAATTAATTTTCATAAGCGGCATCATATCCCATCCAGGACTGGCGCTATCGGGATTAAACACCCGGCTTCTATAATTTTTTATATTATGATTTGAAATATTTTATATTTGAACTCCTGGCAATATTTTTGCTCATTTCAAAATTATTTTTCCAGTTATATAAAATTTTTACACAAATAAAGTCAGCCTCTTGATGGATTTCTGGGTGACCGCCTGCAATTTGAATAAATTACAGTGTAGACATAATAGTAAGAGCGAATCCAATGGAGGTGCTAAAGTAGGTGCTACTGCTATTGTAAAGCACCCAAGCACAAAACTCAAACTCCAATGGGATGCTAAACTTGAATGTAAAATAACAAAATGCTATACTTGGTTCTAAATATAGTTACAAGTATAGATGGTGCTATAATTGTCACATAAGCATGCAAGTGACAAAATACATTAATAAAGTAATAGTGACAAATATAATTATGTACTTTAAGATTATATAATGAGAATATAGCTTTATTTGGATATGTTTGGTTCTATTTTACACTTACCATTGGACCGTAAGTTCTGTTTTAGCATCAAAAATCACTTTTTGGTTTCAAATTATAAAAATAGCTACATCTATTTTAACATCACCATTGGACTTGCTCTAACCAAGTAATGAAATACTCCCTCCGTCCCAAATTAAATGTCCTGTTTGACTTTTTTCTGGTCAATTTGACCCAATTTTAACTGAAATTTTAAAATTATTCTTTTATAATTTTACAAAACTGAAAAATATATTTTAAATTAGATTTGATAATCTTTTCAATGAAATATTTTTCATAATTTTATTCAATTATTTAATATACAAATTTTTCAGTCAAAGTTAAGTCAAATTGACCAAAAAAAATCAAACATGACAGTTAATTTGTGACGGAGGGAGCAGTAATTATTTTAGTCGATTAATTGTCAAATAGGGAACCAAAATCCAAAATGTAGAATATGTACACATCACTACGATATGAAAGTGATGCAATGTACGACTAGTTGAATACTCCCTCCGTCCCGGTCAATAGTATACATTAGGGGATGGGGGCGCGGCACGGACTTTAATGCTTCAATATAGTATAGTTCTGTAAATTATTTTTAAAATTTTCTTTTTTTGTATAAAAATATAACATTTATATTTTTATACAAAAAAAGAAAATTTTAAAAATAAGTTGTAGAACTATGTTTTATAAGAACCTTAAAAAGCGTGTCGAGCAGTGAAAAAGAAACGTATACAATTGACTGGGACAGAGGGAGTACTATCAGTTACAAGTAGGATGTCATCATTTTCTCTTAACCTGACAACAGATTGTACACCATGAACTGTATAAACTTCTCTCAAACCTCCTCTTTTTGTTAACTTGACGCAACTAAAGTGTTACACAAGATTGTTTGTATCTATGGATGATCAAGGTAAATGGTAAGACACTCCACTTGTTTATGTTAAATAAAGGAGTAAATGACACTTTGCACCCATTATATTTTGGACTTTTTGCAGACCGGTCCCCTTCTATTAAATCTTGCATTTCACACCCGTTATCTTTTTTGACGTGTCGAAATGCACTTAAATGCTAACAGCCGTTTAAAATCGCCGTTAATTTTAACTAACGCAAGCAAGGACAATGATGTAATTACGCCAGCTACCCTTCATTTTCCCCTTTTATGTTACACCACCAAACCATGCTTCGCTCCAGTGCAGTAGTGAATTAGTGATGTTAATATGGGTGGTTTTTATTTGCAAAAGCCGTGGGTTCTATTTTGCATAGAATATTTTATCAAAAAAATAACTATTTTAATATACATTATATATTTATAAAATTACTAATATAAAAAAAAAGTTTAATGTTTTATAGTATATAAAACTAGTGTTTGTTAACTAATTATTCTAATATTTAAAATATTACAACTATATCTTTAAATATAATTATTTATTTTATTTTCACTTGTATTAAATAATATAATTAATTTTTTATTAATAATTCATTAACAATCATTTTCGTAAAGATAGCTGTTGAAATTTAAAAATAAAAATAATAACTATTTTTCAAATATAGCTAATCATTGTAACTAATACCATTAAAACAAAATGTCTTGCAGTTTCAGTATATTTTAGATAATATATATATTATACTATTTTCATAAATTAAAATAATAATATTATTTTAATTAATTAGAATATAATATATATTTATATAAAATGTTTATTTGACTGAATTTGTAAGAAATTTATTTATGAATAAACTGTTTATTTGACTGAATTTATAAGAAAGCTATATTCAAAATTATGTTATTTCCAAATGCTAACAATTACATTTTTAAATAATAATTATTTCCCGAATTTAATCAAATGAAGTTTTTATACAAGAAAAGGGTTGTAAATAAATTAATATTAATTAAAAATTTATTTTTTTGTATAACACAATTAAAATAAAATATATAATTAATAAAATCTATTTAGTAATATTATTATTATCTCAAATACGATAAAATATTATTATATGTGGCGTATATATGAGTGTACATGAAGAGCTGTTCAATAACCTCTTCAATTACTGCTTTGTCCTTGTATCTACTGATCTTAACGATAGATTTAGACGGCCGTTATGATTTAAGTGCATTTCGACGCTTCAAAAAAGATAGCGGGTGTGAAATGCAAGATTTAATAGAAGAGTATCGGTCTGCAAAAAGTCCAAAACATAATGGATGCAAAGTGACATTTACTCTAAATAAAGATATCAATTGTAGAGCTTATAATTAGTACTCCCCCGTCTCTAAATACTTTTCTTGTTTGTCTTTATCACGTTTGCCAATACACACTTTTGATCATTAATATCATTGATTTTATATTAGTATTAAATATAAAAACTTCACCGTATTAAAGTACTCATAAATACGAACCCAACAAAATCACTCATGACTATATTTTATCTTATAGATTAAACGTAAATTAGTAATTTGTCTCGTGTTATAAATAGTGTCAATATTTCAATGACAATATTTTTAGAGACGGAGGGAGCAGATAAAACTACATACACCAGTCAGAATATCAAACAGGCTTGAGCATGCATGATATATCTCACTCGTATCGTAGTTTTAGAGTAAGGTCCGCGGAAGCTGGAAGTTGTAATTCGTAAATAAGATCTCCGATTTCACCCGAATAAAATCACTTGGTCTTAGAAGGAAACATTGTTGCTGTGGATATCTCAGCCTTGGTTCCATTTAAAGGCAAGTTTAACACCTTAATTTCTTCAACTGTGGTATACATTAATAAAAATCACAGATCTTACATATAGCAAGATAAAATAGATATGATTGTATCTATAGTACTCCATAAAAACACACATTACAATCTCATCTCGCATAACACTCTCCAACTGCACATAAGCTGAGCATCAAAATAAAAAGTCTCAGAATAGCAATGAAATGTAAAGATTATTCTTAAAGCAAACCAATCTATAGATCTGAACTTGGGCATATTTATCCAAAATTATGAGTGAGCTAAATAATGATTCAAATTTGAGACGAACGACAGTACGACTATGTTGATTTATATAAAATAATGATTTTATTATTTGAATATTTTTACTTATCATATTTAATTTTTTTAGTTACTTAAATAATAACAATAATATGTAATCAGCAATTAATAAAATTGAATTATTGAATAAAGCTTAATTATAATGATGAGAAACATCAATTTTGCTTTGATATGATAAAATATTTATTTATCCTCGAAAATAATTAAAATATTGTCCATTCCATTCTTGTCTTCATCTTCATTTCCTCGATTTAAAATATCTTTGTTTCTTAAGTCGTTAGCAATGAATATTCAATTTTAAATAAAAATCAGAATGAAATTAAAGAATACGAGAATAACTAAGTATATGATAATGAATACAACAAGAAGAATATAAAAGATAATTTATTTTTCAACTGAAATTTGTGTTATCATTCTATGTCACAAAAATAACTAATGCAAATATAAAATATGATTTGAGTTCCCAATTTATTTGACTAGACCAAACTCCTCCATAATATTGTGACTTGTGACGCAGAATTTAGATCACGACACCCACAGCTTTCTTTAAGACACCAAACAATATCACACGTGACTTGTGACGCAGAATTTAGATCACGACACCCACAGCTTTCTTTAAGACACCAAACAATATCACACGTAACCTTGTTTGACCGACGATATTGTACACGACACGGTTGAACGGCATGAAAACAACATGAAAATGTCGTATTTGTGTTTATGTATTTGTTACACGACACGAAAATATGCATACACAAAAATATACGAGTTAATTTCATGTCGGTTTTGGGCTTACTTATCGAGTACATGATACAATTAATTAATTATGATGATAGATAATTAATAATAAATAGTAATAACATGATTTATCATATGTAATTTTATTATAATAATAGTTTTTATAAATAACAAAGATATAATATCATACTATATAAAATTTAATTAAATATCAATTTTTAAAATATTAAAATGTAATTTCGTATTCTATTTTTCGTTTTGTGTACATTTAGTTATTGTATCTTTCATTTCGTGCATATTTCGTGTACTTTTCCTGCATATTTCGTGTATTTTTCGTGTTCAATTTGTGTCGTGTAATTTTAAACACACAAAAATTTCGTGTACTTCTTGTCATGTCGTGTTATTTCGTTCGTGTTGTGTTCGTATTTAGATTTCAGATACACGAATTTATTGCATATTGTGTTTTTGTTGACACCAAATACACGACACAAAAAATATTACGTGACGTGTTGTTTCTGATACCAGGTACACGACACAAAAAATACATGATACGATAAGAACGGCCAGGTCTAAACCCCGCTAACAAATACATTAAACAACTTCGTCTATATATACCACCCACATGTACATATTTTATATTTCACACTCTTAACTTTTCACAAGCAGCTACCAAAAATTCCTCCCTCTCATTGTCTCATTTTTATCTCCCAAAGCATAGCTAAGAAAAATATCCATCTCTCTTGTCGTCAAAAGAATGTCAGCTGCCGTTGCTGCTGCTTCAGCAGCCGCCAACCGTCGCAACTCCGCCACCACCACAGCGAAAAAGACCAACTACACTACTCCCAACAATTATTACCTATCGCTCTCAGCATCACCACCGTGCAACAACCGCTACGAGATTTATAAATGCCAGGACTGGAACAAATTCCTACACTACTTGAAGAATTACAGCCAAGGCCGCGGCCAGCCTCCTTTGTCTGTGCGTCGGTGCAGCGGGTCCCATGTGCTTGGATTTCTCAAGTACCTGGACCAGTTCGGTGGAACCAAAGTTCATAAGATGAGTTGTGAGTATTATGGACAAGCTTATTCCTCGGTCGCATGTTCTTGTCCGCTCAAGGAGGCGTGGAGCAGCCTCCAAGGCGTTGTCGGACGCCTTCGTGTCGCCTTTGAGGAGTACGGTGGCTCACGCGAGACCAACCCGTTTGGTTCACCGCTTGTGTGGTTGTATTTAGAGGAGGTTAAAGTTGCTCAAGCTAAAGCTCGAGGATGCCGAAACGAAGAAAACATTTATGGCTACTTAACACAAATGAATTATCGTAAAATCAAAATCTCGATTTGACGATTTTGATAGAATCATAAAAAGCTCCCTCGATCGCTCTAGCTAGGTCCAAGGTTGTTAATTGCCACATGAAAATAAGATTCTGCACAAGGATAAGGATAAGGTCCGATCAAAATCATGTTTGCCTCAGACAGTAACCTGGGTTCCGTTGGAAGTATCGAATGACCATATATTTGTAGCTAGGACCATGAGGTGATAAGATTGATATTTTAGAAAGGGTTTACAACTCATTCCTACAATATTCATATTAGTGTCAGTCTCAGTTCCAGATTCAGAAACTGTTTGCATGGATGGGTCTCAGAATATATATTTAGTTGTTTTTCTTTGACAAGAGAATATATTACACATGTATTTACTTTTAATCAAAACTATTATGTTAAAATAAGCAGGTGTTTGCAAGAAAATTATGCTACAACAGTACTAGTGGCACTTTGCTATATAACGGTCCAAAACTATGCACCTCATGATTCATTACATATAATTTAAATAATGAAATCTGTTCCCTACCGGTTCCACACCATTGTAATTGTCGACGGACCAAAGAAAATTCTAAAATACGCTGTAGCATTTTGTAATATTCTTCCTTTATATAAAATAATAATGTCTAAACAAAATAGACAAATGTTGGACCACATTTGTTGAAATGTCTATTCCTCATGATATTACGTTGCTCTCAATCAGTCTATAACCACACACGTCCATTTTTTGTTTCTTTGTGGAAATTAAAATTTTAATTGCACTGTCAACTTAAGCTGCTCGCAATTATGTTGATTACGAAAGGCTGGATAAGCGCTCACAACTATAAAATGTGAGACATATATACAACTTTGATACGGGAGTGCTACTCCTGAACTATATTAGAAGCAACCTCCTTGGCTAATTATAGTGAATGGAGTATAAAATTAGAGATCAATTATTGATACTTTCTACAGATAATCTGTCGATGCACATCACTTAATAATCCGTCGTCATAAATTTTTAGTTCTTACTATATTTCTGATCGAAATATCGAAGATCTATAGTAGAGTCCGGGTAAAAATTCCGCCGAACAGAAATTTTTGATGAAAAAGCCAATCAGACGAAGTTCGCAAATTTTCTTGTAAGGAAAAACAAATACTCCAAGAAAATACTTATTCCTATCTTGTATGAATTATTATGAAATAGAGTACTATAAAACATACCGAATATCCCAAGACAGATAGAATAGGACCGGAATAAAGACACGAGTGATGAAGAACAAGATAAGTTCCCCTTTTCCTAATGGCTAATTATTGTAGAATAAAGCAAGTTTCCAGCCAACCAAACAGAAAATATTAGGTTTCCATCACCTCAGTATCTACTCGGCAGATTTTATTGGCTGTGCAACCGAACAAAATACCGAATACAACACAGTCGTACACAGACGCAAACCTCTAATATTTTTTATTGTAAATCCTATTCACGGGTTTATAATTAAAACAAATGATTATAAATATGAAAACAAAAAATAGATCTAATATGAAATATTATGTGGCATTACTACAAGGAAGATACGCACATATAAAATATCTTTTCAACAAAAACACAAGTCTGAAGACTAATTAATATAAATCTAGATTGCTTACATATCTTATAATTTTTTTTAATAAAAGCAATTTATATGCGTATGAGTTTATATTTATTAATATAAGATATATAATATATTCATCACTTTTTTTAAATAAAATAATATTACATGAATATAATAAATTTTAATGATTTTATCTAAAACATGAGTAAAAGTTTATTGAATAAACGGCACTCTTTAAAAATATCACTGAGTCTATTAATGAGAAGGAACCGATATCCATCTATTTTACAAACCGGAAAGTAGATAGATAACTTAAAAAATCAAAATAAATTTTGAAATGATAAATTAATCGTAGTCAAGTAGTCGATTGACTAATAAGCAAACCGAATGTAGAATATGCCCATATCACTGCGATATGAAAGTGATGCAATACACTGGCTGGAATCGGTTATTGTAAGATGGCTAGAAGATGGATGTTTGAATTAGATAAGCAAGTAGGGTGTCGTCATTAAATCCTCCAAACTTGACAATCTATTGTACATCAAAACTGTAAAAACTTCTTTCAAACAGCCTCTTCTGCTAACTTCACGCAACAAAAGTGTTACACAAGATTATTTCTATAAACGGATGAATACCGTAATCAGTTAAGATTTAGGACAAAATTCTTTCTGTAAAATAAGAATATAAGAAATCTACGAATTCTTTTCAAGATCATAACATAAAAAATTGCATATATACGCTCTGAATAACAAACAAAATGAACTATACATGATAGATCTCACTCAATAAGTAAGGTCCGTGGAAGGTTTAGGGACATTTTATTGAAGAAGATGTCCGAAATATACGAACATTATGAATAGCTATCTGTTCTAAATCATGGATATATTAAACGAGGAACATAATTTAAGAGAGAGGGAGAGAGAGGACTATAGATTTATCAATACAATTAGCTCATTAAGGATCCTGGATTGTCTAACAGATTGAGAGGTCATTAAGAACTGGACAATATTTTCCTATTTAGTAATATCAGCTTATCCTTTGAGAGACAATAGAATGCAGCTTATAACATCATGTCATAGCATTACAAGCTCTTATGGACGGTTAAGAAAAAGATTATGGATATTAGTCGTGAAAATTCTAAGCATAATTCTGGAGGTTGATAAAGCAAGCCTGCTGCTGGTCTATAAACTTATGTTCATAGTCTCGACTCCAACTTTTACCCTTTCACTTCTGTGAATGTATAGCTCCTCGTATAATTTGCCTTGAATTCATTTCTTTGACGAAGCTGCGAATTCATAGTCTAGTGCCAAACTTGTACATCCCTTTTGCATTTCCGGTAAAGCTAAAGCATATTCTGATACACTTTGACGATTCACGGTGCAGTAAGCCGGCAGGAAAAAGCCACACTCACAGTAAAAGTTACAGCTGTAAACAAATGCAAAAACTCCTCCCCGGTTCAGACTTCAGATCCAGACACGCAACAGTGTGATGACGAAGCAGCTCAATTTCAATGGCTCTGACTGGCCAATACTTGTACACCTGCTCCAAAAATACATTAATATTTGTTGGCTCTGGCCCCCTTGGAGCAAGTCTGCTCGAAGCAAGTTGGTGCTGTTGGCTAGCTGGCTCGGTTTTGAAAAATAGGGCCCCCAGATTTGTTCAGAACATCTTCTGATTCTACCTCAATAACATCACTGGATCTCATAAGTTTAACATTATTGCTGTGAATATTCTAGCCTCTATTCCAGCTGAAGGCAACTTTAACACCTGATCATCAAATCTGGTAAATACTGAACAAAGTATCTCACAAGCAAACATTATTCCACTATAAGTATAGCCACAGACCATAGCACTTATATATTTCACATTTTAAATGCATTGAATTAATTAACTTGATCTAATCTGTCATCAATGGTTAATATGACCTGAGAAAGTCGTATCAACTATTAAGTCAACAACAAGTTTCCCTTATTTTAAGAAGAAACTAGTGAAAAAAACGCGCTTCGCGCGAGTGAGAAAATTATAAAAAATAAATATTTTAAAAAGATTATATAACTTATAATTTCTGAAAACTTTTATTTTGTGTTTGTTGGAATATAAGAAAATATTCTTAGTCATAAAGAGTGTAAGAGTGAATCGAATATTTAGCTATATTTCAATTAAGTTAGTTTTCTTTTTGAGTAGATGAGGATGACTTCTCGTATAATTTTTGAAATAAGAAAAAAAATCAAACAAAACAAATCAAACAGTTGTTTCGGAACAAACTTCAAAAGAAAGCAAACGAACAGAATTTAAATTCGAAATGATGCTTGAATGTAGTCAAATATATTTGGAATTTAAGATAATGCAACTTACAAAGCTAGCAAGGTGACCCCTCGCCTTGATCAACATGCTTCCATAACAATGATTTAATGAGTAATGCTATTACAAGGAGAATCCAGAGAAGTAAAGTAGCTGATTTATCTGTCATGTAAAAGGATATAATGCAACAACTGCTTAAACATATGCATATACTAATAAACCAAATATATGTGTTTACAGGTTATATAATTAGTTATAAATCTGTTGAAAACCATTGCATTGGATAAAAATACCATATCACGTGTACGAACTGAAGTAACTAAACGCACTGTGTTGGCTAAATACTGGTATACTTATGTATACTTTCTCTCACTTTTCTTCCAACTCTTCGATCACTGACTCTATCACATCTACTATGTCTCTCCTCTTCCTTTACATATTCCCTTCAGTTTTAGTCCTTCCAGGCGATCAATTTACTGACCAACTTCCAGCTTCTTCTTTCACATTTAGTGTTATCAGTTATGCATCAAGTACTTAAGTAATACAGAACATAGTGACCATTGAAGAAATTAATAGTTCAAACTACCACCAAGTATTATCAAAACTAATACGCCAAAACTAAACACATCAGACTTAACCGAGAACTTGCCATACATTGCATATTTCGGTGCCATATTCCCACTGCAATTTACAGGAAGATACTGTTTACAGAACTCAATTTTCAGAAAACTAAATAATTTCTGGCATTACTATATGCGGCCATTCTGCTTTAGCCTACTACTGGTGCAAACAATGGTAAGAAAACTTACTATGTTCCCACAATTTTATTTGTCATTGCTCGAGTTTCATCCAAGTCAAAATGTCTTGCCAGCAATTTTAGGATTCATACATGCATCTAGTAGAATATTGCTAGCTTTTAGATCACAGGATGAATAATCCGTAGTCCCATAAATGAGTGATTAATTAATCTAAACCTATTACGAATACAATCAATAGGCAACGAACATATAGGAAGTGGAAAATTCTTGTAAAACCTACTATCGTCCAAACCTACAATTAAAAATCAGCACAGAAGCAAGAGTCCATTCAAGAAACACAAAACCCGCGAGTAAAACTGATTCAATTCTACAACCCATTATGCCGAATAAACTGCTTGTATTGCTAAGTAGATACATAGTGCTTAAAAAATATTAATGAACTTGGCAACATATCCTCACAAATGATCTGCTCTACTAATCAAACACACAGAAGTGTACATAACAAAGAACAAAACACATAAGAAAGGAACATCGGTACAGTACCTTTAAATAGCCCAGCTGATCTGAGTTGTGGATCCTGGTCCTGAAAATGGAATAAAGATAAGCAGAGTTGATAGAAAAAGAGAATAAAAGGAAAGTGAAAAATAAAAATGAACACACCGACAGTGTAGAGAAGTTGCAGATTAGCAGAGAAATGAAAAACAGGGGATTGGTTTTTAGTATAAGATGGGAAACATTGAATGAAAGTGGGGAGTGAGTTGACAGATACAGATACAAATACGGGCCCTGACCTACAATGAGAAAGTGGTTAAGTTTGAAAGAAAGTGATAGACTCTGAACAAACTCTGTTTAGATAGGTAGATTAATGTTAATGTTAGTGTGTCTGTGACTGGACTGTGACCTGTGATTATTTCAACACTATTCTCCCAAGATCCCATTCTGTGGTTTCTTCCCTTTTCCGCTAATGCTACAATATAACTGCTTCTTTCAGTTAGCTGATTATATCTTCCTATATCACTGATAAGATAACGTTTCACCATATCTGCAATATCCACAACCATATATAACTATTACTTACCGACATTTGAGCATTCATAAGCTTTAGGCAATGAAATAAAAGCAAGAATACCTAAATCATATAGTATAACTCTTGAAATGGACCATCCATAATTTTCATACCAGATATGAAGCGGTACAGACTTGCATTAGGTAAACTCATATATGAGAACTCTTTCACTTCCTTAAAAGCAGAATTCAACAAGTCTTAACAAAATTTATGTGTTACAGTTTGGCCACTTATATGACCTCGTTAATGAATTCTTGTTGACCATGATCTGAACCTCTAGAAAGTCTCTTCACAGCTATTGCTTGACCTTTTTCGGATGCACCCTATAGTTTTTAGCATTGAAAATAGAAATAATAATAGTGGAAGCGAAGAATTTACAGAAAGTAGCTTTGGCTGACTGCATAAATCTGCTCCAACAAAACAGAAGCATATTCCAACAGAAATCTGCTCTTACTTTGTAAGAGGATCCAAATCCACCTTCTCCAAATCTATTACTATCTGGAAAACTATCTGTAGCTGCTTAAATAGTACTGAGGTCATATCTCAGGGATTCAATGGTACTTATGTCTCCTACATTGTCATTGTGATCTGAATAACATGGAAAAATGACTAATCAACAAACATTAAATAACACAACCAAAAAATTTGAATACCAGATAAAATGCCAGTTTCACATAATGATCATGGCATAAGCAAACCCCAAAAGAAACCCAATCTAACAAAGAAGTTCCCCAAGTTAAAATTAAAAATAGAAAACAAACAACATGGTTCTGAGCATAGTGTGAGTGATTTTATGTAACGCTGCCAATCTAAACTCATAATCATTCCAAAAACCTAACTTAAACACGTTCAATTAGCATATAAAAAATCAAATTACAAGACTTAATATTTCATAGATGATAAACAATGACCTGCGATTATCATAGCACCAAGAACCAGCTTGAGATGCTCTTCTGACTTTCTCCATTCCTAGCACAGACAAACTAATCAATTGCACTTCTTCTTCGATTCACTCAAATCTGTAATGATATCTATTTATTTGTTTAATGAAAGAAAGAGGAGAATATGATTCCAATGAAAAGGTGAATAAGCGGAGAGTTTGAGTACTGAGGCTTTAAACCAAATGGAAATCAAAAAATCCATAACGGATGATAATTACTAAGCTTGAGAAATTAAAGAGTTAATTTGTTTTAAATACAAGGGAAAATGAGCAAAACGCAGAAGTGCTAAAAAAACAGAAAAATTAAAAGGAGTTCTGAGAGCTGTCATGTCACCCTATCAGGAACCTCCTTTATAAGAATATAAGAATGCTCCGTTCTCCATCATATACCCATTTTCTTCTCATCATACAAAATTTGCACTTACTCATCTTTTCAAAATCTTCCCTTACCTCCATTATTTCCATTAAACTTCATTTCATTACACTCCCCCACCAAACCACAACACTAAATAAAGCACAAGAGTCATTCTTCCACTGTCATATTATATGTATTAATCTACTATTATATTACTTGTACACAACAACACATTGTTTCCATCAACATGAAGAAAAGATAAGGGGAAGACGGAAAGAGTCAAGACCATCAATATTGCAACATATTCAGTATGTCATAACTTTAGCAGAAAATGATACGGGGTATATGAACAAACGAATCCACCTAAAAGTACTTCAATTTACAACCCAGCAGAAAAGGTCAATATATCTCAGAACATCAGTTGTGTGTGTGTGTGGTGTGAACAGTGAAGGGTTCTCTTTGCGGTTTCTTTCTCCCCGCCTTCACACCATCGCTTAAGATTTATAAATACTTTTCAAGGTTACGAGCACTTTATATCTAATAAAGGTCATGTTTCATTTTCTCAGAACACGTAATTTAAACAGTAAGTAAAGAGGAAAGGTGAGGAATAACTACATAGCAAATATGGGATTCAAACTTTAGACAACATCCATACAGTTGTTGGAATGAAAATTTCTGTAAAATCTAAAATCCCATTTACTGCAACAGAACTAATATATAGTTTATAGTAAATCAGTCTACGCCCATTTTTGTGATCTCATTTCTCTAAACAAGCAGAAATAATGTATGTGCGGCAAATGCAAACATCTTGTAGTTTTATGTCGATAATGTTGATTGAGGATCCATGGAATAATGCATACTTAAGACTCAACAAAACCACATTATAAAACAACATAGTATAAGTTAGGGGGCTAATTATTACCATATTTGAGGTTTCTCCACCCACAATGGCTGACAGGCGAGCACTATTTGCCACCAAGATAAATATCAATTGCTCATATATCATTACGCAAGTAAGTTAGTTCACTGGATTCCATGTGCAGTGGTAGGTAAGGCTGAGGAACATATCCCTCTTTTCTCAGTTCCAGAAGAAGATGATTCAGTATTGAATAGATCTCAGCAGCGTAAGAATGGCTAGTGTCTGCTGCAACAAACATGTGGTTGTAATTGTTTACTTCAATCCAGCTATAACCTGGTATTTTTTGTACTCCTCTTTCTTTCATCATGCTTCTTGTTTTAAGAACCCCTTCCCATTTCCCAGCACCAGCCTGTGCATTTGCTAGTAGTACGTAATAGCCAGAATTTTGTGGGTCTAAGTTGAACAGATTTCCAGCAGCCAATTCCGCAAGGTCAACATTGCCATGGACCCGGCAAGCCCCAAGCAATGTCCCCCAAACACCTGCGTCTGGATCAAAAGGCATGCACTTTATGAATTCATATGCTTCTTCTAGACGACCAGCCCGTGCAAACAAATCAATCATACATGCATAATGCTCCATCCGAGCAGCAATTTTATGATCTTCCTCCATGCACTTGAAGTAGTGCTTTCCTTCTTCAACACAACCAGCATGGCCACAAGCAGATATTATGGCAAGAAAAGTGACATGATCAGGCTGGAATCCCATTTGTTTCATTTCATGAAAAAGAGCAAGAGCTTCCTTCAGACAACCATGACTTCCATAAGCAGCAATAATACTACTCCATGAAACTTCATTCTTTTCTTGCATCATATCAAATACACAGCGTGCTAATCTCAAGTTTCCACATTTAGCATACATATCTATCAGGGCACTCTCAGCCAAAATATCCAAGCTGAACACACCTCTTATCATAAAACCATGAATCTCCTTGCCATGGTGAAGTGCTGATAAACTTGAACATGCAGAAAGAGCGGCCGATATGGATATACCATCATAATTAACATCTTCAGCACCCATTCTACGAAAAAGATCAATGGCCTCTACTGGATTTCCATTTTGTGAACAGCTTGTAATTATCGAGTTCCAGCAAACAGCATCCCTTTCGGACATCCTAAAAAAAAATTGGCGAGCAAGATCTAATCTTCCACATTTTGCATACATATCGGTTATTGCACTACCTATGTGAAAACTTCCCTCCAGCCCATGTTTAAGGATATTACCATGCAATTCCTTCCCCAAACTAATAGCAGCCAAACCAGCACAAGCTGGCAAAAGACTTGCCAGAGTTACCACATTTGGCTTCATTTTCTCATGAATAAGTGACCGGAAAACAGCTATTGCATCAACATTCATTTCATTCATCACATATCCAGAAATCATGGCCGAGTAAATGACAATATCTACTGCAGAGTTACAACTAAAAACACATTTTGCCATCTCTACTTGTCTACATTTGAAGTACATATCAATAAGTGCATTCTTCAGAAACACATCCGTAAGCACACCATGTCTTACTATATAACAGTGAATTTCTTTACCTTGATTTAAACTTGATGTTTCAGAAACTAATGGGAGGAAACTTGCAAATGTGATTGGGTCAGGTTTGACACAAGCAGAAACCATCTTACGAAACAAATCCAGAGCCTCAAGCATATACCCATTCAACACATACCCTCCAATCATCCCATTCCAACTCACCAAATCAATTTCCGGTATTGTGTCAAACAACTCACGTGCATCAGACAACCAACATGATTTAGAATACAAAGCAATCAATGTGTTAGCCACAGGTGAATCCATCTCCAACCCACATCTAACAACAACCCCATGAATCTGACTCCCAAGTTCAATCATCATCTCCGAGGCACAAACCGACAAAACACAAGCATATGTCACCGAATTAGGTCCTACATCACTGTACCTCATTTCCCTAAACAAACCAACAACATTCCCCGAATCTCTATACCTCACATACCCATGAAGCATCACATTCCACAAAACGCTATCTTTCACCGGCAACTTATCAAACAGACAACGCGCATCCAAAATACAACCATTCTCCGCATACAACTTAATCAAAGAACTACTCACATAAACATCTAGCTCAAACCCCCTCAACCTAACCATATCATGAACCAATTTCCCCAATTTCACAGCATGCAAACCACTACAAGCCTTAATCACATAAGGGAAACTATACTTATCAGGTAAAGTACCATAACTCAACATCTTAAAATAAACTACCAAGGCAAAATCAAAACAACCCATCATAGTAAACCCTCTAATTATCCAATTCCAAGGTGAAGCATACGACAAATCAAGCTGAAAAAACAAACTTTTAGCATCAAAATACTTACCGCATAGAATGTACATACCCAAGATTCTTGTACCAAGAAGACCCTTAATCCCATTTACAACAATTTGTGAATGAACTTGTTGGCCTTGTAGAAAATCACAGTGGGTTGGATTATCTGAGCAAGATTTTAAAATGGGTGCAAGCTTAGTTGCCAAGATTTCTTCAGTGTTTTTCAAGAAATTAATTGGGGGTGTTGTAAATACATGTAAGAATCTTGTATGAGTTGTGTGTATGTATTTTCTGTACATATTGATTCAAGCTTCAAAGTGATGCATACTGCTATATTCAAGGTGTTGTTGCTGCCGCGCTCGGTTGATATTGTTTTGGATTTATATTAATTATCGAGTGCATATTTAATTGGTTGGAATTTTGGAATAAAGGCTATAATTTTTTTAATTTATTATAAATAATATAATTTATTATCAATATAATTTATTAGTTAAAAATATTTTAAGTATGATTATTAATTAATCATATATATGTTTCTTTATATTTATTGATTATATTATAAAACGCAGTCCTTGAATTATAAAATAATTATTATATTTATTGATTAATATTTTCAGTGTTCGAAAACATATTAGAATAATAAAATTAAAATTATTAAATTGTATTATATTAGATGAGAACTCCAATTTAAATATGAAGTTCATACAATTTTTTTCTAATTTATGTTTCTACTATATTTTAAATTTAATGGTATATACTATATAGTGTTATGGTGAAATTTTAATGATCAAACAGGGGACGG